>NC_089490.1:318540859-318843890 GCF_036850765.1 Saccopteryx bilineata
AGCTCCTGGCGATGGCTTGATCTGAAATGTAAGTTCTGTGCTTAGCTTTGTGGATCAACTGATTCAGACTCTAGAAGGCCCCAGTGGGTGAGTCATTTTAAAGGCCACATGCCATCCAGCGAGACTGTCCTTCCTGCGTGACTTTCTTTTACCCTTTTATGATGTCATCTCAATACAGAGGTCATTCAGTGTGGCCTGGATTAGAGATGACCTTTCTATGATAGTCAGGTTTTATAATTATTTTCCTTACTCTTTATAGTAAAAATAATAATTAGTGAGTGTGAACCTTTGGAAAGATTATACTTCTGCAATAAGTTCAGCCATGAACATTTTGTTGCTAAAGGCATTTACTCAAAGTGTTATTACTAAGAACAGCTAACGCTTTGTCACCAACTCAGTGGTACTTTTCTAAATCCCTTGGTTTCCAGAAGTCATTACTAGTTATCTTCAAAAACAACTGTGGGAGTAAAAACCTTCCATGTGTAAAGGAAAAAAAAACAAAACAACCCAAACCTCACCAGATATGCTGCATAAATGTATACCACAGTGTCAGGAATTCTAGGTTTTCGGCTCGCTGGAAGCCCAGACACATCTTCAGAGTTCCTCAAAGCATTAATGTGAATGTATGTTAAAACTATAGTCTAATTTAGGTAGATACGGTCACCAAACAGCCAGTAGAAGCTATAGTAATTGTGCAGAACCAGTCCATCTTTTGTGCTTCTCCCTTTGTCTTATCCTTACCCCTCCCTGTCTTCCTCATCAATTGTACTCATACTTGAGCCAGCTATGTGGTCTCTGACACAAAGTTGAATAAAAGGTTGTTCTTTCCTCATCTTCAGAGACCTAGATATGGTGGAGTGGGAAGACATATTGTGTAAATAAATAACCAAAGGACAATGTATTAAATGTTATGAAACAGTATGTGTAAAGTGACCCATATTGAGGCTGAGACAACTGAAGAAGAGAAATTAAATTCACTCCTGTTCTCTGGCATCCTCCTCTTGAACTGAACACTGCTGTTTACTGAGTTTTTCAAATGACAGCAGTTCCTCCTTCTCTGTGGTTTAACCTTCCATGGTTTCACTTACCCATAGTAAACTGCCATCTGGAAATATTAAATAGGAATTCCAAACATGACAAATATAAATAATTCATAATTTTTATTTCTTCATTAATTTGAAAGAAAGAGAGGGGGAAGCATCAACTTGCTGTTTCACTTTGTTGTGTACTCAGTGATTGTTTCTCATAAGTACCCTGACTGAGGATTGAACCGGCAACCTCTATGCACCTGGAGGAAACTCTATCTACTGGACTGCCTGGCCAGGGTCATCATGAATTTTAAATTGCATGCTGTTCTGAATGGCATAATGAAATCTCATGAGTCCTGTTCCATCCCATTGGAGTTGTGAATCATCTTTTTGTTCAGCATCTCCATGCTGTCTGTACACACTCCCCACATCATTGAATTGGTAGCCAGTTTGGTTATCAGATCAGTTGTAGTGATATTGTAGTGCTTGTGTTTAAGTAACTCTTATTTTACTTACTATATAAGATGCATCTTTTTTCCCCATGTATAAGATGCATCTTTTTTCAAAAAATTTGTGTTCTAAAAACTGGGTGCATCTTATACAGTGGTTGTGGCATTTCAAATGTCATGATGGAACTGAGGATGAGGCAATATATGAAGACAGTGATTCATCATCAGATACAGATGAGGACAAGCTGGATGGGAGTTTTGATAATGATGAGGAGTTGTATGAGTCTTATGATGAATAAAACTTAAGTTCAATAACTTTATGTAATACAATTTTTTCAAATTTCAGGCCCCCAAATTAAGGTGCATCTTATACATGGAAGTGTCTATACATGGAGAAATATGGTAATAATGACCCCAAAGTGCAAAAAGTAGTGATGCTGGCAGTTTGGATTGGCATTTTCCTTTCAGTGAAAGATCTTTATGTAATAAAACATTTTATCTTGACACATCATCACAAGAAAAAGAAGAATGACTACATACAAGATATTTTGAGATATTCACATAACATTTAGTACACATAGCAGGTCTTGAATGTCATTTATTTAATGTCATTTGTTATAATGTTAATGAGAAAAAAGAATCAGTTCCCAGCCAGGGTCACTGTCTGATTGGTGTTTCCACATTCTGCCCATGTTCAGTTGGATTTCTGGGTACTTCATTTACCTACCACATCTCAGAGATGTGCATGTGAGGTGAATTAGCATGTGTAAACTGTGCCAGTCTGAGTGGGTGGGGATGTACCCTGTGATGGACGGGGGCATCCTGTCCAGGGAGAGTTCCCACTTGTTACCCTATGCTGCTGGGACAAGTTCCCATGACCCTAAACTGGAGCTAGAAGGTTAAAAATAATTATCTTACTTGTTTTTATCAGTCCTTCTTACTTTATTAAGATGGCTGATCTTGGTTTGGATCTATATTCCAGAAGGATAAATAGAAGGATTTAGTTGGTGAGAGGGGAGGTAGGACATATGGAGTTTAAAACACAGGTGCTGCTGACTTATGACTCAACTTTGATTCATGGCTGTCAAAGATGGGCAGCTGGTAAAAGTTCTTTCAAATTAAAGTGGGAAAAGTATCTTCCCACCATCATCCCAAACCCTGATTGTGGGTATTTGTTTAAATAATGTGGTGAGATTTTGACCCTGGAACTGATACCAGTCTATATAGAAGGAGATAATGAAAAGAGGTGAAAACTCATTGTATTAAAGTTGTGTCAAGCCAGTATCCACGGCCACCATCACAGCAGCCTGGCCCATGCAGGTTTGCATTGGATTCAGACAGTCGGTAAAGAAACAACGGAGCCAAGAACTGGTGGGCCATTACCTTTAATGTTAGCTTGCACCAGCGGCCAAGTAAAAACACACACTGGGATCCAAAACCCACTCATTCAGTGCTCACAAAGGTACTGACTTATCTGAGTTTCCTAGAATCAAAAGTTTCTAGCTCACTAGCCTTATTCACCTCTGTTCCCCATCTCCTTCTCTCTGCACAAACTCTGCACTAACTGGCTTCTCTTTCAGTACTCTGCCATCTTGGCTGCTTCTCCTGTCCTCCTCCACGTGGCCTTTCTCTGCTCTCCTCTTTAATGCTAATCTCAGGAACCGAGAGAGCAAGCTCCCGATCTGCCCCACTTTATAGTGTAGAAATCAAAGCCTTTAATCCAATATACAAACAAGGAAATTTCTGATACAAAGTCACTTATCTGAGGCATAATGGGATTCCTCATGAGAGTGCACCACCACAGGGTGGGAAAGGCTTAGTCTTAAAACTAAACCTTAGGCTATAACGACTTTGCCTATTTACAGCCTATCTCCCACACCAAAAGCAAGCAAACAATTATGTCATATTTAAAAATTTATTTGACCAACAAGTTGCTTTTGCTTTTCAAGTGTGTAACATTTTTATAAGTGATGTTGATGTCTATTACAAACATTTTTATATATGTATATTTAAACCTATTTTATATACATAAATTTGGTCAAGAAATCATCAAAAGTGTTATTATCTAGTGACTAATAATTATACTTATCAGTTTTCACCCCTTTAAAAATTCCTGTGAGTTGAAAATTCAAAAAATTGCCATATAAAGTGATGTCAGAAAACAAGGTGGAGTAGGTATATCCAAAGGCCAATTGCTCCATAGAAACACCCCCTACCCCCCAAAAAGAAACAAACAAAAAACTGTTAGGAATAATATTGTCAGAACTCTGGAAAATAGACAAACATTTACAGCAGACAAAATGCTGTATTTTTTAAAAAGGGCTACTTAAAAATAATAAGAAAGTTTTGTGGCATTTTGTTTGCTCTTGCCTCACTTCCCTGCTTGGTCTGGAGGCAATATTAAAGACTACAGCTTGTGTTTCCAGTGTGAGACCTTCAGAAAATTGTGTTTTGTCTGTTTTGACCTATCTGGGGGCTACCAGAAGGATTGATGTAGGTGCTTGCTTTTGTTTCACCTAACTTGGAACTTTCTCAGAGTGGAAGAGTGATTATACAGAGGGCATTCACTGAAAACATTGTAAGGAAAATTAACATCCTCTGCTGCCTGGGGCAAAAGATTACAGCTGAGGCAAAATGACATTCCACTAGCCTGAGAGGCAACGCTGGCAAGTTTCTTTGGGTAGTTAGGACATTAATAAGTACTTGCTTATACCAGGAAATCTGGAAAGCCATGAACATGCCCAGGATAGAATGCATGCTCAGAAAGACCAGAGCTTTCACCTCTGGCTATTCTTTAGGCTCAGTGAAAGCACAAAGTATTAATTTACAAACACTGGGACAGGTATTCTTTTTCTTTTTTCCTTTCCTCTCCTTTATACAGTCATTCAAGGCAATCTCTCTCAACACTAGCTGATTACAAGCTAAAGAGACAGAGATCTCAGAGACTAAACTTAACAAAGAATACAGACTTTATAAAAATAGTTTAAAAAATAACAAAAAATACAAACCATTAAAACATACAGCAAGAAAAAATAAAATAAAAGTACATGAGAAAGGAGAATATCTGATTTCAGAGTTGCAATATTCAACAAGTCCAGTTTTCAATAAATATGAAATATGCAAAGAAATAAGAAAGTATAGTCTATTCACAGAAGAAATGAACAGAAACTGTTCTCCAGGAAGCACAGACATTGAACTTACAAGATGAAGATTTTTAAATCAACTAGCTAAAGAAAACCATGATCAAAGATAGAGGAAACCAGTCAAATGATGCCTCAACAAATAGAAAGTATCAATAAAGCTATAGAAATTATAAATAGGAACCTACCAGAAATTCTGGAGCTGTAAACAACATAGCAGAAATGAAAATTTCAGTAGTAGGCTTTTTTTTTTTTTTTTTTTTTCATTTTTCTGAAGCTGGAAACAGGGAGAGACAGTCAGACAGACTCCCGCATGCGCCCGACCGGGATCCACCCGGCACGCCCACCATGGGGCGACGCTCTGCCCACCAGGGGGCGATGCTCTGCCCATCCTGGGCGTCGCCATGTTGCGACCAGAGCCACTCTAGTGCCTGAGGCAGAGGCCACAGAGCCATCCCCAGCGCCCCGGGCCATCTCTGCTCCAATGGAGCCTCGGCTGCGGGAGAGGAAGAGAGAGACAGAGAGGAAGGAGAGAGGGAGGGGTGGAGAAGCAAATGGGCGCTTCTCCTGTGTGCCCTGGCCGGGAATCGAACCTAGGTCCTCCGCACGCTAGGCTGACGCTCTACCGCTGAGCCAACCGGCCAGGGCGTAGTAGGTTTTAATAGCATATTTGAGCAAGAAGAAGAAAGAATTAGAAAATTTAAAGATATAGTAATTAAAATTATTCAGGTTGAAGAGAGGAAAGGAAAAAGAATGGAGAAAAAGACACGTTGGCTACCATCAAGTCTACTAACATGTACATGATAGGAGTCTCAAAAGAGAGGGGACATAGAGAAAGGGGAAGAACGATCATTCAAAATAATCATGGCCAAAACCTTCTCAAATTTAATTAAATACATGAATTTACAAATCTGAAAAGCTTAACAAACTCCAAGGAGGATAAACACAAAAAGAACTAAACTGAGATATACATTATAATCAAAATGTTGAAAGTAAAAAACAAAGAATCTTGAAAGAACTACTATAAGCAACTGATGTAAATGATGCTCAATAAAACCAACAGCTAATTTCTAAGCAGAAACCAATGAATCCAGAAGACACTAGAATGACATAAAGTGCTGAAAGAAATCTGTACCAAGACAGTGTGGTACTGACATAAAGGTAGACATAAAGATCAATGGAATAGGATAAAAAGCCCAGAAATAACCTCTCACGTATATAGTTAATTGATTTTCGACAGGGTTTCCAAGACCATTATATAGGGAATGAATATTCTCTTCAACAAGTGATGCTGAGCAACTGGATAGCCACAGGTTAAAGAATAAAATTGCACCCTTTCTATATACAAAATTAACTAAAAAAGGATCAAAACCTGAACTCTAACAGCTAATACTATGAAACATAGTATTACAAAGAAAACATAGAGGTGGATCTTCATGAGTATGGATTTGGTAATGTATTGTTAGATGATTTAAATGCATGAGCAACAACCAATAAAGCAGATAAATTAGATGTCATCAAAATTAAAATCTTTTGTGCATCAAAGAACATTATCAAGTAAAAGAAAAAGCAACCTACTGAATGTGAGAAAATATTTGCAAATCATGTATCTGGTAAGGGTCTATTATCCAGAATACATAAAGAGCTCTTTCAACTTAACAATTAAAAAAACAAACAAATTAAAAAAATGGTCAAAGGACTTGCAGACATATCTCTAAAAAAATATATACAAAACAGCCAACAAGCACATAAAATGTATAACATCATTATATAAACATAAATCAAAACCATAATTAGATACCACTTCATACCCACTAGGAGGGCTATAATAATAATACAAAAAATGAAAATAATATGTTGATAAGGATGTGGAGAAATTGGAACCCTTGTATATTATCAACAGGAATGTAAAGTGGTGCAGCACTGTGGAAAATCATTTGGTGCTTCCTCAAAATAGAAATACCATAGACTCAGCAATTTCACTTTTAGGTATAGCCACTCATTCTTCCCAAAATTGAAAACAAGTGCTCAAACAAATACTTGTACAGGAATCTTGATAATAGTACTATTCACAGTAGCCAAAATGTGGAAACAATCAAAATGTCCATTAATGGATAACCAAATGTAGTATATACATACAATGTATTATTATTTAGCAATGAAAAGGAATGAAGTATCGATAGCCACTTTAATGTGAATGAAGATCAGAAATGTCATGCTAAGTGAAAGAAGCCAGACACAGAAGGCACTATAATGTAGGTGACCATTTACTATGAAATATCCAGTATAGGTAAATCCATAGAGACAGAGAACAGATTGGTGGTGACCAGGGAGCTGGGAGAAGGGAAGATGAAGAGTGCCTCCTTATTGGGTATGGGGTTTCTTTTTGGTTAAAGAAATGTTTTGGAACTTGATATCGGTGGTAGTTGCACAATATTATGAATGTATTAAAGGCCATTGTATGCTTTAAAATGCTTAATTTTATGTTATAAAAATTTCACCTCAATAAAAAATTACTAGATACTTTTCCAGGCTAAACAAATGTAGACATTGATTTAAATTATTTTAGTTAGCATTAGAATTAAAGTTAAGATACACAGAGGAAGAGTACATGGGATCTTTCTGTTATTATTTCTTACAACTGTATTGAATGTATAATGATTTCAAAATAAAAAGTTTAATGAACTATCAGCTTTTATTGCAAAGCTGAGAATAAACATTGAGATATAGTCAGTAGATATTTAGAATTTAATAAAATGATTTATTTTTTAATTTTTTAAATAGACACATACCAGTTAATATATTTCAGGCATTTCCCTAACTGCTTTACAAATATTAACTCAGTAAATTGCTATTTTTAAATAGGTCCTCTAGCAGTGTCCTCCATGCCTGGAACAGTGCTTGACAATTAGTTAAGTGCTAAGTAGATATTTGTTTAACGATTAGATGATACTTTTCCTAAGTTGCTCTCATGGCGGGATAAATTTCTTTACACTTTTGTTTTTAAAGATTTTATTTATTTATTCTAGATAGAGGAGGGAGAAAGGGATGAGGGGAGTGGGAAACATCAACTCATAGTAGTTCCTTCTTTTATGTACCTGGACCAGGTAAGCTCGGGGTTTTGAACCTGCGACCTTGGCATTCCAGTTTGGGGCTTTATCCACTGTGCCACCACAGGTCAGTCTGCATAAATTTCCATGGTCAAGATTTCACTAGATTTTGCCTGACCAGGTGGTGGTGCAGTGGATAGAGCATTGGACTGGGACACTGAGGACCCGGGTTTGAAGCCCTGAGGTCGCCGGCTTGGGCGTGAGCTCATTGAGAGAGAGGTTGCTGAGCCCAAGGTCGTTGGCTTGTCAAGCAAGGGGTCACTGGCTCTGCTGTAACCCCCTGGTCAAGGCACGTGCGAGAAAACAATCAACGAACAACTAAGATGCCGCAACGAATTGATGCTTCTCCCTTTCTGTCTGTCTGTCCCTTTCTCTGTCTCTGTAAAAAAAAAGGGGGGGGTTACTTTATTTTAAGCTGTTTGTTATCTTTGTTTGGGTTTTCCTAAGGCAGAGCCTCAGATTAGAGTTTGGGAGCAGGTTCTCCAGTTGGGTGAGCAGGACACAAAGCAGTGATGAAGGAGCACAGGGAATGATTGAGGAAAAGAGGAGCCTGTTGTGATGAATCACTAGTTGAAGCTGGCAAAATTTCTCAAGAACCTCTAGAAACATCAGAATGCCTCTTAGAATTGTTTATCTAAAGGACAGGAGGTCAGGGCATTCTCTGCCAGCTGCTTTGATAGCGTGCCTCTGGGCTTTCAACTCCCTCCTTGCTCCTGGACTGTGCATTTGCAGGCCTGAACAAGCTCCTCGCTTTGAAAGGGCCTTGATTAGAAACACACATTCTTAAGATGGGATGCTGGCAGCTTGCACAGACCAGTTTATCCCAACTGAATCTGGAAGCAGAGATGAAAGTCAGGCCAGCAAAAGTATTTGCTACACTTGATAAATATAATTTTTAATTTAAGAAACTATTTTTAAGTGAAGATCAAAGGAAACACCATAAGTGCATAATTATTGCTATTACATACTGAGTTGTATTTAAATATCTACAATTCAGTGTTCAGTTTCAGAAATGAGATGGACTTAATGAATTGTAGAAATAATTATGATAATATATAATAAGTATAAACTGCCTACTTAGGTCATAAAACCTTCTGCTACTTGCTGTCTTTTTCTAACCTCTCCCTCCAACTCAAGCTTTCCAGTTTACAGCTGACTATTCTCAAGTGTCTGTGTTTACTGAACAGCAACTTAAACATTGCCATAAATGGTCTTTGCTTTCCTAGAAAAATGTTTTTCTTTCAGAATCATTAGTGGTGGGTATTGTGATTGCTTAAATTTTAATGGAAGGATTATGACTAGTTTATACTCTAATATCATTTAGTGGGCTTGTGACCCACCTAGAGTTTGTAATAAGCATTTTCTCAGAAATCAGTCATATGATGTGGAGTAATAAAAAAACCCCAAACAAAACGAATGCACATTTTTATCAAGGAGCATGCTAATGCAGATATAAAACTGTGTCTATTTTGGAAGCTTTTACCATATTTCATTTATTTATTTATTTTGAAATTAAATTTAATGGGGTGACATTGATCAATCAGAGTACATAGGTTTCAAGTAAACATCTCTATAGCATGTGAACTGTTGATTGTGTTGTGTGCTCATCACCCAAAGTCAAATATTTTCTGTCTCCGTATATTTGTCCCCTTTTACTCCCCTTTCCTCACCCCTGGTAACCACTTCACTTTTATCTGTGTCCATTAGTCTCATTTTTATATCCCACCTATGTGTACAATCATATAGTTCTTAGCTTTTTCTGTTTTACTAATTTCACTTTGTGTAAGGCTCTCAAGGTCCATCCATGTTGTTGTAAATGGCAATATGTCATCATTTCTTATGGCTGAGTAGTATTCCATTGTATATATGTACCACATTTTAATCACAGAGTACTGTTCTCTGAGTGTAACATGTAGAAAGTAATAGAATTTCCAGAATGAAGGTTCTTAAAGATCTCTCATTTTATTTTGTAATTTTCCAAATTTCTGAGGAGCTTGATTGGAAAGAACAGAGGAAGAAGTGCTGGTGGTTCATCTGGGGGTAAATGTCTCATGGTTTATAGGGGTGAGTGAGAAGTCATCTTAGTTGGGGATAAAAATTATGTGGGCAATTTTGGGACAGGATGTGGTGATTTTGTGAGAGTAAAGCAATTTGAAATATGGCATGTTCATAGGAGTAGGTGTCTTGTCCTGCTGGGTGGCATGGGCATTCAGGTATCTTACTGGTTTGGGAAGCCTCTGAAGAATTTGTGCCTATAGCTGTACAGACTGGAAGACTACTTTGAGATGGGGAGATCTCTTATTTCTAAGAGTAAGACGGATTTTGATTTGCATTATTTCAAGAGGAACTTAACCCTCCAGGAATGTTGTGAAAGCACCATACAAATATATATTATCTTAATTGAATTTAGAGCATTTTTTTGGTTAATTATAGGAAACAATTGGCTTGTCAGGACAAGGTGGACCCATAGGAACACAGAAGCATCCTAGTATCTCTTTAAAGGACAAAGGAAGAGAGATAATCAGTTATAATGTATGCTTTCTCAAACTGGGATCATAGGACCAGATTGTGCTGCTTTTTAAAAAAGCAATTTATTGAGATGATTTCACCTCTATGTGGAATCTAATATAGTCAAACTCATAGAAGTCGAGAGTAGAATGGTGGTTGCTAACAGAGCGGACAGGGGGGAGCGAAATGAGGAGATGGCCAGTGGGTACCAAGTTTCAGGTATACTAAATAAATGAGCTCTGGAGATCCAATATACAACATGATGATGAGATAGTTAACAATACTATATTGAATACCTGAAATTTGCTAAAAGGACAGATTATCCTTCCTAAATTCAGCTTGTAATAGAGCATGGCTGAGGCCAGTGAGTCTCACTCTTCATTATCCTGGTTTATAGTTGGCCCTTCCTTGTCCCTCTCTTTCTCTCTGTTGCTTTTTTGTCTAAGTAAAGTTTATTGATTCCACATATTACTTGATAGAGTCTACACTTTTTTGTTGAAGTTTATGAGATGAAGGGCTCTGATTTTTTCGTGTGTGTGTGTGTGTGTGTGTGTGTATGCATTTAATAAAAACAACAGCCACAGTTATCTTCTTGTCGATTGAATGTTCTCACCCTAACATGCATATTTCACTGCTTTTATTTTATGTACGTTTTTACATGCAAACACTAAAATGATCCCAGTGTGAAGCTGCCATTCTTGACGAGGGAGTAGTAATGTTTCTGTGCTTAGAAATACTTCCCTCTAATCCGGCCCTATCCCATTCTTCATGTTATCTGATTGTTTTAGTCTTTCAGAGCCCTATCTCCAGATGGATCTCCTTCTGATGCTGAAACTTAATAGTCTGTCTATCTGGGGAACTACATGGGCAGTTGGGCTTGTCTCACCTTGGGGCTGTGCCTCTTTGTAATGACTCTTGGTTGCGAAAGCCAAAATGAAGAAATATGCCCATAAAGTATTTTAGTACACAGTGAGGAGAGACATTCCTCCTTGGAGAAACCTAGTGTAGCCTTCTGTTCACTTATAATTAAGATGCTGAAGAAAGTGTGCAATGTGCCTAAATTATCTATCTTATGCTGCATCATTAAAATGCACTTTTGTATGTTTCTCCATCCTGCCTCATCATATTTTTTTTATTGCAGATATAATAGAGCCATTATAGCAGCAATAATGGTTAATATTTATTGAGGGCTTACTATTTTTCAGGTACTATGTTGAATAATTTATAAATGGTGTTTCATTTAATGATCAAACTACTTCCCTGAGTTATATTACTATTACCTTCATCTTTAACCAAAAAGTTGTTATCCTTCCCAAAGTCAACTAGTCAGGTGGTAGAATTTGAACTCAGTTTTGATTCCAAAGCCAAAGTTACTTACATTCTAATTGAGAAGACGTACACTATAACATGATGATTAATTCACTTTACACGAAGAAACATTTATTGAGTGTCTGTGGTGTGCAATTCTGTGTGCCAAATTCTAGCAAGCTAAAAACACACAAAGACAGTAGATAAATCTTATTGTGGTTACAAAGTACCACAGACTGGGTGACTTAAACAATTGAAATTTATTTTCTCACAGTTCTGAAGCCTGGAAATCTGAGACCAAGATATTGGCAGGGTTTCTTCTGAAGGCTGTGAGGGAAGGATCCGTTCCAGGTTCTTACTCCTTGGCTTAAATCTCTTTTGTTTTCAAATCATCTTTCCTTAGTACATATGTCTAAATTTCTTCTTATAAAGATATGAGTCATATTGGTTTAGGGCAGGGGTAAAATATGATTAAGGGAGGCTATGTGAAGTCTTTTTGATAATATTAATGAGTTGGTTTTTATCCCACAACCAAATGGCAGCTACCAAATGGTGTTAAGCGTATCATGAAGTGCATGAATGTGTGCATGTTCACTTGTGCTTTTTGCCCTGGTATGATAGAAACAGATTTGTATTTCTCACTCTGACTGCAGTGGGAAGAACTGGTAGAAGGGAAGGCCAATCGCCTGTCAGAGACTGGAGGTGACTGCATGAAGTAGAGTGATGGCGGTGGAGGTGGGCAGAGACCTCCAGCTCAGGCTCCCATCTTTTAGACTCAGGTCTTGGAATCTGAGTATCCTCCCCAGTGAAAGAGATCAAGGTCCTTAGAGTAAATGCTGTTTCCAGGTGTGGAAAAGGGAAAATAAAAGGAAGCCCTGTAATATATTGTTGAATCAAAAAAGCAAAGAAGTGTTTAAAAAAATGACAGAAGAGGTACAGCAAAATGATCCAGAAGCCAGAGAAGGACATTTGAACATCAAAATGATAACAATGGGAGTGGATTCTATGTAATATGTCAAAGACAGAAATATAATCTGTGAGTATTTGTGATAAAATAAAGGTATGTGTGGGGAGAAACTCTTCTTTACACAAGGATGTCGGCTCATGTGGGATGACTTTTAGAAAATCATTATCTTGTAAAACCTGTGTAATGACTGAAGCAACAACACCCCATAGATAATTTTTAAATTACTAAGAGAAAACAATATCTTCACAAGAGTGATTTGATTACTAGACCTTACTAAAGTGTTCAAATTTATCATCATAAATACTGGAACAAATGGACATTATATACTTCGTGCAGTGAGGCACACTTCTTTTAGGACACCATCATCTATTAAGTATTTTTGCCAAAAATGCATTTATAAGTGAGGAAGTCATCAGATGAATTCAGATGGAGATATGTTTTACAAGACAAATCACCTGGACTCTTCAAAAATGTGATGTCATGAGGAACAAAATAGTATACTGGGTGGGGAGCCACTTCTAGATTAAAGGGGACTAAAGGGACATGAGAACCTAGTGCAACATAAAATTCATTGGCTGAATCTTGAATAGGGAAAAAATAGCTATAAAGAACCTTTGTCTAGGCAAAAGATATACAGGTGTTTTTTATAAAAAATTATTTATTTTAGTTTTCTGTTAGTTTGAAATTTAGGAAAGTGAAGAGACTAAAATAAAAGCAAGTAAAAGGTAACAGCTAGAATGCCTTCAGTGAGAAAGAGATAGTGAGATAAATGGATTTAATATACTTTATGTAAAGCATATTACAGTATTTATAAACTCAATACATCCCTGCATTATAGAAGGATACTTTTATTTTATTATTGATCTATATACAGAAATAAATGTATTGTCAAATTGGTCTTAATTTGCAGTACACTGTAAATGTGTTTCATTGTAAGATAGAGCCTTTCTCAAAAATATTTTCTTGTATTCTCCTTCTTAATGCGTAATGCTCTACCTTTAAATTTTCACTACACCTTGAACACAGGTGTTGGTGTTGATTGATGTGAGGCATATGGTGGGTGCTGAAGGCACAGGGATTAATAATATAAGTAAAAAAATTTCTTTTTCGAGAGGAACTTATAGGCTACTATAGACAAGAACAGAAAACTGATAAATTATGATACATAATCTTTTTTTTTTTTGTATTTTTCCGAAGTTAGAAGCCAGGAGGGAGTCAGACAGAGTCCCACATGCGCCACACCAGGATCCACCTGGTATGCCCACCAGGGGGTGATGCTCTGCCCATCTCGGGCATTGCTCCGTTTCAGCAGTTGCCACTCTAACACTTGAGGCGGAGGTCATGGAGCCATCCTCAGCACTGGGGCCAACTTTGCTCCAATGGAGCCTTGGCTGCAGAAGGGGAAGAGAGAGATACTGTAGAGAGGAAAGAGAGGGGAAAGGGTGGAGAAGCAGATGGACACTTCTCCTGTATGCCCTGGCTGGGAATTGAACCTGGGACTTCCACATGCTGGGCCAACACTCTACCGCTGAGCCAACCAGCCAGGGCCTATGATACAGTGTCTTAAATCTTAAACACAAATGGATTCATTTACTTTGATTTATTTTTGTAAGCTCCGGTGTAAAAAGATGCCTACTATTATTATCAGCAGTTAATATTGGTTATCTTAGATTCCTTCTAAAATCAAGTAACAGTACAGAAGAAAAACTGGCAATACCACTTAAAACTAAGGCTTAGGGAAACCCTAATGCCAGGATCTGGTTTCCAGTTCCACTGACTGTGCAGAAGGCGGCACTGGACAGACAGATGCACACAGGCTTGGCTTGTGGAGCAAAGGCCACTGGAAGAATGCAGGATGACCGTTACTGTCCCGCACTTTATGCATCCTCACTCAGAGATCTTGAAATACACCTGTGAAAAAGCATGACTTTTTCTCCAAGGGGCTGGACAACTCTTTCTTCTTCTTATACCAATTTTTAAAGAATATTTTTTAATTTTTCAATTATAGCTGACATACGATATTAGTTTCACACGTACAACGTAGTGATTACACACTTATATAACTTACAGAGTGATCACCCCAATAAATCTAGTACCCATCTGACCCCATACATAGTTATTACAGTATTGTTGACTACTATATTTCCTAGGCTGTACTTTACCTTCTCTCTAGACTGTTTTGTACTTACCAATTTGTACTTCTTCCTACCCCCTCCCCCAACTCTCCAAGTCCTCTTCCATCTGACAACCATCAAAATACTCTCTGTATTTATGAGTTTTTGTTTTGTTTTCTCATTTATTTTCTCTTTTAGTTTCCACATATAAATGAAATCATACGGCATTTCATTCAACACAATATCCTCTGGGTCCATTTGTGTTGTTGCAGATAGCAGGATTTTATTCTTTTTTTTTCTTTATTTTTTAATTTATTGTATTGACATGGTTTCAGGTGTCCCACTCAATATAACACCCTCTACACACTGCAGTGTGTCTCCTGCCCCATGCAGAGCCTCTTTCTATCCCCATTCCTTCCCCTTTGTCCCCCTTCCGCTACCCCACCGCCCTTCCCTCTGGCGTTTGCTTCCTTGTTGGTTGTATATATATGTGTTATATACATATGTTTTCTTGACTAATCTCTTCATTTTGTTTATGCTAAGTGACATAAGTCTGGCAGAGGAAGTCAAATATCATATGATCTCATTTATATTTGAAATCTAATGAACACAATAAATTGAGGAACAAAATAGAAACAGAGGCAGGGTCACAGGGAAGAGATGGGCAGCTTTCAGAGGGAAGGGGAAGATTTTATTTATTTATTATTGATGAGTAATAGTGTATAAATGTACCACTATTTATCTATTGATGGGTATTTAGGCTGCTTACATATCTTGGCTATTGTAAGTAATGTTGCAATGAACATACTGATACATAGGTCTTTTTGAATTAGTGTATTGGGTTTCTTCAAATAAGTACCCCAAAGTGGAATTTCTGGGTCCTTCTTTCTTTGTCTCTTATTATAGCCTTTGTTTTAAATTCCATTTTGTCTGGCATAAGTATTGCTACTCCAGCACTTTGTTTGTTTTCATTTTCATGAAATATTTTTTACTCTTTTACTGTCTTTTTTTTTTATCTGAAGTGAGTCTTTTATAGTCTGCATGTGTAAGAATTTTGTTTTCTTATCCATTCATCCACCTGATGTATTTTGATAGGAGCATTTAATCCATTTACATTTCAAATAATTGTTGATAGATGTGTAGTTATTACCATGACTACAGTAGAGGAGCCATGTGCAGAGGTTGATCTGACCAAGCAAATTCACTTTAGCAATGCTCTGGTGCTTGCCAAGTTGGCATTTTGAGTATGTCATTTGTAGAGGTGGTTGGGTGATGCTCTGGTGTGTTCTAAAGCTGGCCTCTTGGGAGATGCAGGTCAAGGTCAGCTATTGCCTATGCCTTGCCCAGGGCCATGTGGTATGAGCTACAGAGTGGTCTGCAGATGATTGCCCTTTGTGCTTCCCTTGGAGGTACCAGAAGAGGCTACAAGGTCACTGCTGCTAGTGCCAGGCTTAGAAACACTTAGCAAAAGGTATAGGGCATGCTGAGGCCAGATGCTGCTTGTTGGAGAGATTTTAGGAAAATCTGCAGCATTAGCCAAGACAGGTCATTTATATTGAAAAGCCACTGAAATGTCATGGGTGGGCCTGCTAGTTGGGTGGAATGGGAGTCTCAGAAAATCACCAGAGTTGGGAGAAGTTGATGGAGATGCAGATATGGCACCTATCTGTGAGCTCTGTTGGGGGAGGGCTCAGCAAAGGAGCAAAGGCCTCTGCCAGCACTTCCGTCTGGGAGAAAGCTGCCCCTGAGGCTATCCACTTGAAGATAGACAATTCAGTTCCTCCCATGTGTCCCTGGTAACCTTTTAGTTGCTGTCCCAGAGCTAGAGCTCAGAGTGAGTGATTCCAAGTAAGTTCATGTGTTGGCCCTTTAAGAGGAAGGCTTGGGCCTCTAGCTACCCTCAGTCTCATTCAGCTACAATCCCTGCAGGTTTTAACAGCCAGAAGTTATGGGGACTTCTATTCCCAGCACTGGAACCATGAGCTGGAATGAGGAGCCTGGTATGGGGCTGGTACTTCTTGTTCCTCAGAGGAGACCTCCACATCCAAGAATTTCCTTCCAAAATTTAATTGGCACATGTGGGTGTAATACCAGCCTGTTCCACATCTCCACCACTTCTACCTGTTTGAATGTGCCTTCTTCTGTATATTCTTAGTTATAGGGCTTCTATTCAGCTAGCCTTTAGGTGGTTCTTAATAATGGCTGTTCGGTAGTTTAGTTGTAATTTTGATGTGGTTGTGGGAGGATGTGAGTACAGCATTTACCTACTCTGACATCTTGATTGGGAGCCCCTTATTTTTAATTTTATAGTTCACTATACATAGAGAAAATACAGAAAAAGTATAACAAATTTATGTACCTACTACCTAGATTTTGAAAAATATGAAATCTCTTTTTTAATTGAATAAAAACAGAAGTCGAAGCTATTACATTTGCAGTAGGCTTTACTCTCTCCCTTCCCAGAAGTAACTAAAATTAGTATTTTTTACTTTCCATGTTTTTACTCCTCGCTGTTATTTTTAGCAAGGTTTATGTACATGAAATACATAATGTCTGTTTTTCCAATAAGTCGATATGACTTGAATCATCCTGAACTTGTATTTTTTCTGTATTTCCCCATGTATAAGACACATCTTAATTTTGGGGCCTGGAATTTGAAAGAAAGTATTACTTAAAGTTATTGAACTCAAGGTTTTGTTTTTTTTTTTTTTTGTGGCAGAGACAGAGAGAGTCAGAGAAAGGGACAGACAGACAGGAAGGGAGAGAGATGAGAAACATCATTTCTTTGTTACGGCTCCTTAGTTGTTCATTGATTGATTTCTCATATGTGCCTTGACTGGGGGGCTACAGCAGATCAAGTGACCCCTTGCTTGAGCCAGCGACCTAGGGATTAAGCTGGTGAACCTTGCTCAAACCAGATGATGGATTCTTAAATCTGCTCGTGCTCCTGTTAACAGACTTCGTGAAATTCTTATCAGTTATCCATTTAAATGCATCATCTGTTTTTCTGCTATCATATCAACTGTTGAAACTGGTTATAAATTAGTATACATAAGCAATAGGTTTCCAATATATGAGGATTAACTAGCAAGTAGTATGGAAAGACATCTCACATACAGGGGCATATCTTTATTATGTACATATGTGTATGTTGTGTATTATATGTGTGTTTTTATGCACACCTATTGCTTTTATATATTGGCATTCTATATTATATTCCTTAATATTATACTGTATTAGTAAGATCTATTTAAAAATATATTATGGGTCATAAAAAATTAGAAATGATTAAATAATGCTACATCCATATTACTGAATAGAAAGGCTAAATATTATTTTAAAAATTAATTTATAATGCTATTTTTAAAAAATCCCATTAGAATACTTTTGAAAGTTGATTCATAATTTTAAAGGTCTCTTGAAGAATAAATAAGTAAAAACACCTAATAAAATTTTAAAGTTCATTTGAAAAATAAGCAAATAAGATAGTTAATAATCTTCTGTAAATGGATTTAAATGTGGGACTTTTTGATACATCAGATATTTATAAAACAATGTGATATTAACATAAGGATTTAGAGATGGATGGGACAATAAAGTTACCTACAAGTTATCCTTGTGTGCATATATTTGACTTTAGCAAGTAACACATTGCAAGAAACTGAGAGAAAGAGGGAGTCAACCAGCATTTTAGGGACAACTGAATAACATTTTGAAAAAAATATCATACCTATATTTTAAAATAAATTCCATGCATATAAATGTAAAATAAATCATTAAAATCTAGAGGAAAAACTAAATATATGTTTCTGAAAAACATATGGAAGGACTTTTGAACTTAAAATCATAAAATATAACCCAGTTTCAAACACTTTTGAAAAATTATTTAAAAATATATAGACTGACTCTATTATTGTATATTTTGGGTATACCATAACATAAAGAAATTTCAAAGGCAAATGGAAAGTTTTAGAAAATATTTGTAATATGACTAATGGCTGCTAGCTTAATATACAAAGACCTCTCACCAATTTATACACATAGACTCACACACATTCAATGTAAATGAACAATAGGGCTATAAAACTATTCAAAATCATTAGAATAAAGCTTAAAGGAGATAGTATAATACTCAGTATCTTGTTAAAGGTAAAGTGGAAATCAAAGTACTTAGTATTGTAGAAGATTTTGTATACTGTTGGTTGGAGTTTAAATTGGATTAATTTTCTTAACGGCATTTTGACAATATTTTAAAAAATATTAGTTATCACTGCATCCTCAATGTCTAGAACAGTGATAGGCATATAATAGGAACTCAATAAATACTTGCTGAATGAATACTTTAATGAATTAATCAGTGTGTAGGTGAATGAATGAATTAATCAATTCATGTTAGCACAGTAGAAAAAATTAAGTCAAGCAGGGCGTAACAGCCACATAGGTACATAGTGGAAATTTAAAGTCAATGTTGACAAACTTAACTAAAGGCAAGGCATAAGTTTTAGAGCAGATGTTTCTTTTGTCAGATGTTTTGAAAGCCCTCATAAATGTATACTTATTTTAAGAACAAAGTCTCAGAAAACATAATGAGGTTTTGCATTCAATATTATAGCATGCAGAATTTCCTTAAAAAACTGGCTTTTTATTGGAATGGAATTTTTTTTTTCCTGAAGTTGGAAATGGGGAGGCAGTCAGACAGACTCCCATATGTGCCTGACTGGGATCCACCTGGCATGCCCACCAGGGGGCGATGCTCTGCCCATCTGGAGCATTGCTCTGTTGCAACCAGAGCCATTCTAGCGCCTGAGGCAGAGGCCATGGAGCCATCGCCAGCGCCTGGGCCAACTTTGCTCCAATGGAGCCTTGGCTGCAGGAGGGGAAGAGAGAGACAGAGAGGAAGGAGAGGGGGAGGGGTGGAGAAACAGATGGGTGCTTCTCCTGTGTGCCCTGGCCGGGAATCAAACCCGGGACTCTTGTACGCCAGGCCGATGCTCTACCACTGAGCCAACTGGCCAGGGCCTATTGGAATGGAATATTGAAAAAGTTTTTAGGTATGTAAGTCTTTGTTTTGTATTTATTATTTAAAATGTTTTACCTCGGCCTGACCTGTGGTGGCGCAGTGGGTAAAGCATCAACCTGGAAATGCTGAGGTTGCCGGTTCAAAACCCTGGGCTTGCCTGGTCAAGGCACATATGGGAGTTGATGCTTCTTGCTCCTCTCCCTTCTCTCTCTTTCTCTCCCTTTCTTTCTCTCTCTCTCTCTCTCTCCCCTTTCTATAATGAATAAATAAAATCTTAAAAAAAAGTAAAATGTTTTACTTCAAAACTTTAGAAGTAAATATGTTGTTTATAAGACTACCCTTGTGGGTTTTGAGAAATTAATATATACATGTTTTGAGGATACATGCTATTAAAAATGTTTCTTTCAATTGATTTATAAACACTCATTATATTTTATGAACTAATGAACTTACATAAAACTAATTATGTCACACTCAAGTATTGAGATTGAGAGAAATAAAATTTTCTCTAAATTGGTACTTTATAATAGAACTTAGTATTTGATTGTTAAAGAAGTAGGAGAAAGAAAGACAGGAGCTGACTAGACCCTGCCATTTCCCTGCCAGAGATCCCCAGCTAGGTTGTGTATCTTTGCCTGGCCTTTGGCTGCCTCTTTGCATTTGTTTCTATGTATTAGACAGATCTGCTATAGTTTCCAGTCTTTGTAGGGTGGGTGTATGGCCAGTAGCCACAGCCACCAACGCAGCCTCCTGGCCCGTGTAGGTTCACGTTTGATTCAGACAGACAGTAATGAAACAACGGAGCCAAGAACTGGTGGATCATTACCTTTAATCCTAGCTTGCACCCAGTGGGTGAGAAAATACACACAGTGGGAAAAGAGTTCCCTTTCCATTCAGGGCTTTCATTCACTGACTTATCTGAGTATTGTTAGAATCAAAAGCCCCACCAGCCTTATTCACATCTGTTCCCTATCTCCCTCTCTTTGCACAAACTCTGCACAGACTGGCTTCTCTTTCAGCACTCTGCCATCTTGGCTGCCTCTCCTCTGCAATGCTAATGGCAGGAACCGAGCAAGTGAGAGCCCCCAGTCTGCTTCATTTTAGAGTGTAGAAAATTAAAACCTTTAAGCCAATATACAAATAAAACATTCTCTGATACAATGCCACTTATCTGAGGCATAAATGGGATTTTTCATAAGAGTGCACCACCCCACATCATGCAACAGTCAAGAATGTGGGGAAAAGCTTAGTTTTGAGAAGATCTTAGTATTAGAAGGATGATGAAAAGATCTTAGTGTGAAAAAGGTGAGAAAGGCTTAGTCTTAAAACTAAACCTTAGGCTATAAGGACCTGGCCAGCTTACAGCCTGTCTCCCACAACCAATGCAAACTATAAGCGAGCAAACATACATATCATATTTACAAACTTATTTGACTAACAGTGGCCTTATGTAGTAGGTTCTGTTGGGTCCAGTGGTTCAATCTCCTAGATCACCTGAGTTTTGTGCTATAGGAATATTCCTTGTGTGGGTTATGTGAGCCCTTTAATTGAAACTGAGTCTTGATTGCTATTGGCCCATTGTGTGTGGGATTGACCCAGAGGCCGGTTGACTGTGAGGCATGCACGCTGCTGTGCAGGTGCCAGCCATGATTGACCCTGAGGCTGGTTGACTGTGAGGCATGCACGCTGCTGTGCAGGTGCCAGCCATGAAAGCAGAATTTATCTCGGCTGGGTTTTGTGCCTGGTGAGCTCTGCCTTTGGATGCTGGCCACTGTTGGTTGGTTCCAGGCATTTTTGGAGGAAACCTGGTGCAGGCCAACATAAGACATAGCCTGTGACTGGCCCTCAGCCTCTTGTTTGGAGTTACAGCTGATTTACAGTAAGTGGCAGCTTCTACTGCATTAAGTGGGAAGGACGAACCTGCACACCAAGGCTAGATTTACCAGGACCTGGCCCAGGGGCTGGTCAGCTCAAATCCTAAGACTCCCAGAGATTCACCTCTGGCTGCCTCTGCTTGCTAGCTTCCTGTTAGGCTCTGTCACTAAAGGGCCTTTGTGGAATTGGGAGGATGGGGCGATTGGATCTTTCCTGAAAGGGATGTTCCAGTCAGACTTCAAGGACGGTGGTGGGTGTGGCCCCATCCCAGAGTCATAGGTCTCACTCTGTCCTGGGTTTTGCTTAGACCTCAGCAGGGTAGAGCCACTAGGAGTCTAGTGGGTTGGGCCTTGGAGCCTGGAGTTGTTGGTCTTCCAACTGGTTCTATTGAATCCCCCATGAGGGGAAGCACCAGTTAGAGTCATGGGAAAATGGGGGTAATGGCTCCCACCTCAAAGCCAGACAACTGAGACACTGTTACTCTCTGAGTCTGCCCAGACCTCTACTCCCTGGCAGAGAGAGCTGACTCCTAGTAGAACCTAATCTTTGCAAGGTGTGGTTAATTTCATTCCCCTAGCCAGTGGTAGTCAACCTGGTCTCTACCGCCCACTAGTGGGCGTTCCAGCTTTCATGGTGGGCAGTAGCGGAGCAACCAAAGTATAAATAAAAAGATAGATATAACTACAATAAGTTGTTTTATCAAAGATGTATTCTGCCAAACAGCGAAAATCCGACATAAAGTACTTGGTAAGTAATTATTATTATATGCTTTAACTCGCTGTAACTCTGCTTTATAAATTTTATAAAGTAAAGTTACTTCCCTACTTTATAAATCACCATTACTGTGGAACCGGTGGGTGGTTAGAAAATTTTACTACTAACAGAGATACAAAAGTGGGTGGTAGGTATAAAAAGGTTGACTACCCCTAGGCTGTTGCCACATGGAGAGGAGTGCTCTGCCCAAGAATGACGGCTACTGATGGATGGGAGAAGGACTCAGTGCAGGGATTTTGGTAGGGTGATCTGTGTCTCTCCCTAGAGCTACAAATTGCAGACTCTCTTCACGTGACTCTAATCTGCTAAACCCTTTCTTCACCAAAGCCCAGGGTAAGTGGCTGAGAATGAGATTTTTGCATTGGCTCTTTAAGAGGGTACCTGAGTCTTTGCAGACTCCTATCTATTTCTGGCAGACAGAAACCTCACTGCTTTTTACAGCTATATATGTGTCTCTTTTATGCTATATAGGTGCCTCTTCCTGGCCCTGGTCCTCTGGTCTGTGGGTCCTCTGGCTTGGGGTTTACACCCCTTTCTTCTCAAGGGGAATACCTCTGCAGCTGAGATATCCTTTCAGAACCTTAGCCCTGGGAGGGAGGCTAGCCCTTTCATATCTCTGCCTTTCCTACCAGTCTTGATGTGGCTTTTTCCTTGACTTCTTGGTTGTAAGACTCCTCTTTATTTGGTCTTGAGTTGATTTTTCAGGATGATTGCTCTTAAATTTAGTTGTAACTCCAGCTTTGTCCTTGGAGGAGGTCCTCTTTTTAAAAAATCACTTGTAAAATGAGTCATGCTAGCACTCCAGTGAGGATTATAATGGGATTAGAGATGCTAAAAGATTAGCAGCGTCTGACGCTTTGTGGGTTCTTGAAAAGAAAAATGTTAATTTTGGCTTCTTATTCCTCTTCTCCTTTCCATGTGTAATAGAATTCTCCAAGTAGAGTAGTCATTTAGAGAGGGCCTAACGTTGCCTCTATAGGAAATATGGCCTCAGAATGGTAAATGAATATATTTGCTGGTGTAATGGAGGGGCGATGACAAGGTTGCCAGCTCCTTCTAGGTCCAGTAGAAAAAAACCACATAAGGTTTTGGCTGACTGAAGTTGCCTCCCTTCAATTTCTTGCTTAAATCCTACCTGTCCTTCAGTAGTTGCATCTCCTGTTTCTGTTTTCTTATAAATGAAGTAAGCATTTAGTGATGCATTTTGAAAGCAAAATTTTTTCTAGATTTATAATTTTTACCCCTCTTTTAAAACTGTCTTTTCCATGACCAAATCAACAGTAATTTTGCACTTGATTTTATAGTTTTTCCAAAGTAGTCAATAAATTGTTTAGAGAAAAAAATTTTTTTCACACTATTTCTTCAGTTTACATAATATTTAATCAAGTTATATGTTAATTATGTGATAAATACAAATGGCATAAACAGTTTTAGGAAGGAACATAGTAAGTACAATTTATTCTTCTTTGGCACGTAGCTTGAGACCAGGCACACATCATGGAATGCGTGCTACCACAGCTGGTATCTGTAAGTTTTAAAGAAGGAAAGCAAACTTTTGATTAGTCCAGTGAGCCACTTGAGTAGAATTTAAATAAAAGAGCTTACATGAACTAAAGTATAGACTACTACATAACTTTCTCACAGAAAAAAGTGAAGTGAATATAAACAAGAAATATGGCTACTTTGGTGTAGTACTAACCATGCAGAACTAAATTGTAAATTAACATTAGCCATCCAGATGTTTTAGTTTGTAAAGACATAATTTTAATGATTGAATATTTTAGCTTCCATCTATTTTTTGAGAATACTACTTCATTTTAGGTGCTCAATAAGTACTTGCTTGATTTTTTTAAAGAACTCCAAGAAATATTAAATAATATCCCAGTTTTCTGATCATCAAAGCTGTGCAATGTTGGCAATTTACTCATAAAAAAACCATGTTACATGTTAAATAAAAGAGTACAATGTGGTATGCTCCCACATGTAGGCTGAACAATACTCTCAGGTATATCATGGTTAATAGTTTACAAAGTAAGTAAAAAAATGTTTGGTGAGAACGGAAAAATAAATTATCCAAGGAGCTCAATTGATTCAAAAGTACAATGGAGTTGTTTCATTGAAAAATATTAGAGACCTTGGTGGTAAAGTAAACTGTGTTTTAAAAGATGAGGAAAACATTAAAATGGAGACTAGACTTAAAGGACATATCTAGAACCTTCTGGGCTTAGCATGAATATTTCCCAGTCTTCATTAAAAAGGGCAAAACAAACAGACAAAAAAAGAAGCTTCAGTTTAAGCCAGAGGGAAAGCAAAGTGAGCAGAGTGAAATGTATGTGCGAGTTATATGCCTCTGTTCCTATGCAGGGGTTACTATTGACCAGAGACCACCTTACCCCTCGCAGGGTCCTGGGAGTGTTAGGTTTGGAGATTGCAGTGTTTGGGCCACAGATTTTACTCTGGTGTTGTCATTTGCCCAGGAAAATGCAGACTTGCCTTTATGGTTTTTCAGGTTTCAACTCACTGCTTTTTTTTGTTTGTTTTGATAAGTTTTACTTTATTTATTCATTTTATAAAGGTAAGGGGGAGAGAGAGAAAGGGAGAGAAGTGAGAAGAGGAGGGATGGAGGAACAGATGGGCTCTTCTCCTCTGTGTCCTGCCCAGGAATCGAACCTGGACATCCATACACGAGGCCGATGCTCTACCATTGGGTCACTCAGCCAGGGTGCAGCCTGATAATTTCTAAGAAACGTGAAAAATGAGAACGAAGCAGCTGTCTAATTGGAATACATATATAGATTTCAATTTCCATTAAATAAAGTAGCTCTTTCTGTACTTCGCATCAGCCTTTTCTTCAAATGTTCTCTGGTGTGTTTCTCCTTGGGGTTTTTTTTTTGTGAACATTCAGTGTAATATACTATTTTCTCATTGATATCTTATTTGACATTTTCCCTATACAGCAATCATCAGACAAAAAGTATTGTAATTGTTTCTCCTTACAATATGGCAACTGTAGTTGGTAAGGATAAAACAAATTGAGTTCAATGCTGCTAAATTTGAGATAACTGACATTTTTAAAAAAGATTTTATCGGCCCTGGCTGGTTGTCTCAGTGGTAGAGCATCGGCCTGGTGTGCGGGGGACCCGGGTTTGATTCCCAGCCAGGGCACATAGGAGAAGCGCCTATTTGCTTCTCCACCCCCCCCCCCCTTCCTCTCTGTCTCTCTCTTCCCCTCCTGCAGCCAGGGCTCCATTGGAGCAAAGATGGCCCAGGCGCTGGGGATGGCTCCTTGGCCTCTGCCCCAGGTGCTAGAGTGGCTCTCGTCTCGGTGGAGCGACGCCCCGGAGGGGCAGAGCATCCCCCCTGGTGGGCAGATCTTCGCCCCTGGTGGGCGTGCCGGGTGGATCCCGGTCGGGCGCATGCGGGAGTCTGACTGTCTCTCTCCGTTTCCAGCTTCAGAGAAAAAAAAAAAAAAAAAAGATTTTATCTAATTGATTTTTAGAGAAAAGTGGGGTGAGGAGATGAAGGAACAGGAAGCATCAACTGGTAGTAGTATGTGCCTTGACTGGACATACCCAGGGGTTTGAACCAGTGACCTCGGCAGTCTAAGTTGACTCTTTATTCACTGCTCCACCACTGGCCTTGGAGATTACTGAACTTTTCCAAAGGTACTAGGTAATCTTACTGTAGTCTCTGAAATAGAATACGTGTGTCTTCTAAAAGGTACTACTTCCAATTTTATACAATGTGTATTAAAAATAATATAGATCTCGATCCTATGAGTCTCCTTTACTCCTCACACAGAACGCTTCACTTCTGATCACCAAAGGTATGGAGATTCCCCACCCCATGCCAAGTAATTCTCTGTGATACCAGCTGGCTGTCCTACAAGTTAATTCTGACATTTTCTACTTGGAGATAGCGTCAGATCCCCTAGGTTAAGGACTGAGTCCCAGAAAATTACAAGGCTAACTTACCAATATTAGAACAAGAGTTCCTCCTAGTGTTCTTATCACTAAGTCAATTACAAGGGTATTAGGAGCTGTGATCCAGGAACTGGGACAGAGATCAATATGTATTTTCTATTGTCTCACAATATTTGAAAGATTCAATTTTATTGGTTGATAAGTTTTTAGCATTGATGAATTATAATCCACAGCTAACATGTGAGAAAGCAATAGTGATTAAATGGAAAAATTCTTTAGCTGTGGCAACTCTATTCTTTTTTCTACACTTTGAGTAAAATTATTATATCAGTTTTTGTTGGGCATTCTAATTACTGTTTCATCTGATTCCTGAAATGAGTTATTTGAATTAAGTATGTTTTGAGAGTCCTTGCATTTCTCAAAGTTTACAATGTTATGCGTTTGCTTAGTAAAACTTTTTGTTCTCATGTACAATGCTGGTCAGCAAAGAGAAAGCTGAAAACTCAGAGTTTAGTCTTCCAGGAGAGGTCACAGAGATAGCACAGAACAGCCTAGTGTTATTCCAAAGAGTTGAGTTGCATTATTTTGTCATGAATACACTTGAAATAAATTTTTTTTCTGTGTATTAACAGCCCACACATTCTCCTTTTTTTTTTTTTTTGTCTTCACCAGGATCAGAGCACAAATGTATTCATAAGTAACCTAGTTAGAATCACTTTTGCCAATTTCTATGCAAGACTTAGCTTTTTATTTCTGAGTTCTAGTTTCAAATGTGGTTTCAGATACACTGGATTTTCTCAGTTTCCTGCTCCTAATTGTGGTATCTGAGCGCCTAGACTTTTAATATATCTTTTCTTTTCCTTTTCTTAATTTTTTTAAAAAAATTTTCTTTTAGCGAGAGAGAGACAGAGACAGAAAGGGAGAGAGATGAGAAGTGTCAACTCATAGGTATGGCACCTTAGTTGTTCATTGATTGCTTCTCATACGTGCCTTGACCAAGAGGTTCCAGCTGAGCCAGTGACCCTTTGCTCAAGGTAGTGACCTCAGGCTCAAGCCAGCAACCGTGTCTATGATCCCACACTCAAGCCAGTGACTCCGCACTCAATCTGGTGAACCTGCACTCAAACCAGATGAGCCTGTACTCAAGTCAGCGACGCTTCAAACCTGGGTCCTCAGTGTCCTAGGTTGAAGCTCTATCTACTGTGCCACTACTGGTCAAGCTAATGCATCCTTGATCATGGTAACCACTGACCCCCACAGTACTGTTTTGTTTTCATGCTTCCATATTTTTGACTTTTTATAGTTAGTGGCTCACTGAGGTATTTCTAATCCTTATATTTGCCCTAGGACCTTGTCATCTACCCCACTACCAGATGAGTATAACTCTTGCTTCATAAATCCCTTCCTTCTGCTTGTTCTATTTTAAAGTAGTTTTGGTTTTCAATAAAAATAGAAAAGTATTGGCCTGACCTGTGGTGGCGCAGTGGATAAAGCCTTGACCTGGAATGCTGAGGTCACCAGTTTGAAACCCTGGGATTGCCTGGTCAAGGCACATATGGGAGTTGATGCCTCCTGTTCCTCCCCACCTTCTTTCTCTATCTCTTTCTCTCTTCTCTGAAATGAATAAATAAAATAAAAATAATTTAAAAAATAGAAAAGTATTGCTTGGCAATTTGTTTTACACCTAACAGTATAATTTCTTGATCTTTTCATGCTGATGCTTATAAATATTTTATTATTTTGAATTGCTGCAGAATGGCCTCACAGTATGATATCATATAATTTATTTAACTATTCTATTGGTGGATAAATAGCAGGTTTCTATTTATTGTTATCACAAACAATGTTATAGTGTAAATATTTAGACATACATTTTTGTTTATGTGTCAAAAATAGAAAAGTATGGAATAGATAGATACATTGATTTAATTGCTGGATCAAAGGGAATATACTTTTTTTTTTTTTTAAGTGAGAGGAGAGGAGATAGTGAGGCAGACTCTTGCATGCACCCCGACTGGAATCTACCTGGCAACCCCCATCTGGGGCTGATAATGGGTCAGCTGAGCTATTTTTAGCACCTGAGGCCCACCTTGAACCAACCCAGCTATCTTTAGTGCCCAGAGCAGATGCTCGAACCAATCGAGACACTGGCTGTGATACAGAAAGAGAGAGAGAAGGGGGAGAGAAGCAGATGGTTGTTTCTCTTGTGTGCCCTGACCGGGAATTGAACCTGCGACATCCACATGCTGGGCTGATACTCTATTCACTGAGCTAACTGGCCAGGATCTATACTTTTGAAATTTTAATAATAATTACTTTTAATCAAGTTGTCTACTAATATGGCTATATTAGTTTATATTATACCAACCATATTTAAGAGTGTTTCCTCACATTTTTATCAACTCTGGCTATAATGTCTCCCTAATTTTTACTGGTTGGATGATGGAAAAAGAATAAACTCTCTTTAAAACCTGCTTCTTTTGACTGTTAGTGAAAATGATCATATTTTATGCTTCTTTTTTTGTCAAGTTTCTGTTACAATTCCTTGCTAATTTTTATATTTTTAAAAGTTAACTCTTTATATATTAAGGGATTGATTTTTTCTTTTGATATTTTAAACCCCCCTTTTGTTGTACACTATAATCATACTCAGAAAAAAAATCATATCAAACACCTATTAAATAACCATTTATCTACTCAGGTCAAAACATGCCTTTTAATATTAAAACCCATTTCTTCCTGCTTTTTTAGTTTTCTGAAGTAGAAAGGTTAATCTAAATCAGCTAGTTTGCTAGAGCCAGAAATCTTTTATCTTTTATTTCTTTTTTTTCTATTTTACATGTTTTTTTTTGTTTGTTTGTTTTTGTATTTTTCTGAAGCTGGAAATGGGGAGAGACAGACAGACTCCCGCATGCACCCCACCGGTATCCACCCGGCACGCCCACCAAGGGCGAAGCTCTGCCCACCAGGGGGCATGCTCTGCCCTCCAGGGCGTAGCTTTGCTGAGACCAGAGCCACTCTAGCGCCTGGGGCAGAGGCCAAGGAGCCATCCCCAGTGCCCGGGCCATCTTTGCTCCAATGGAGCCTTGGCTGCTGGAGGGGAAGAGAGAGACAGAGGAAGGAGGGGGTGGGGGGTGGAGAAGCAAATGGACGCTTCTCCTATGTGCCCTGGCCGGGAATCGAACCTGGGTCCCCCGCACGCCAGGCCGACGCTCTACCACTGAGATAACCAGCCAGGGCTATTTTACATGGTTTTATATACTGTAGAACTAATTATAGTTTCTTATTCATGCAATTTGTCAGATCTACAAACCTATAGATAAAAGTCATATGAGTGTAAACAGTGTTGTTTTGATAGTGGACAGCTAATATTGTGTTTTTCTTTCTCCTGTGCCTTCTGGGAGTAAGGATGGCCACTGAAGATAAAGATGATAGCTCTGAGATACAAGACAATGAGGTCATTCTCTCTCCATGGCTCAAAGTGAAGCCAAGAAGCTGAGTGAAACAAAAGAAAGAGAGAAGAAGGAAGACTTAGGAAAGACATAATATTTGATTCAGTTTTTCAAGTTTTATTCTAAAAATCATGTGCCAATTCTGTACTTAGATTCTGCAACACAGTGTTGTTAGGATGATTTTCTATTGTAGTTAAGCTAGCTCAAGATGGTATTTTTTTTTTTTGACATGCAAAAAAAAAGCATCCTAATGAATGCAGACTCCCTGCCCAGCTTTGATGCAAGTTATTTTATTTCCTTCCAATAAAGGATTTGGATATAAATTTCTAGAAAGAGCATTAACAAACCAGTGAACAAGAAGCTATGTGCAGCCAAATTTACTGATGAGATATCAGTACCCCTGTTGCTTTTGTGTCCAGATTTCGTGGCTTAGTAAAGTTGGGGGGAAATTAGTGGATAGAATAACAAGGAGAAAGAAAGAATAAGAATTTGTAAAAGGCTGCCAAAAACAGTCAATAAAATGCATAGTAGGAATTTAAATTTTAGTTACTATTTTTCTGCTCTGGAAGCGCTAGCTAGTTGTTTTCACAGTTTGTCTTACCACTTTTTGTAGTTACCAATTCTTTTCTTGTATCTTCAAGATCTAAAAAATTTCTATAAACATATTTAGCATAGTGTCACAGTATATGTTTGATAATTCTACTTATGAAGTCTTAATGAGTCTGCTTTAATTGTCTCTTTTTCCTTTTTTTTTTTTTTTTGCTCATATTGTTTAGTTTCCTTGTTGATCATTTTATGTCTGATTACCCAAGATTGAAGATTAAGTTTCCCTGTAATACTTGGCCTGCAAATCTCAAAAAGTATTAGCTTACTTCCAGTTTGCTCTTTTTTCTGAGGCCCCCAATTTAATGAGTGGATGGTGGCATTTGTCAGTCTTCCTTCTTAGGCAAGCTTTTGCTTTAGTTACCTTCACTCTAAAACTAAAATTTTAGTTCTATTCACAGATAGCTTTTCATATGAGCAAATGTTCTCAGGGTAAAAGCAGTTTTGTGAACTATTTTTATTTTATTGGGTTCCCACATTTTCCTAGATTTGATTTGGTAATTTTCATATACATTATCATTCATAGGTAAGTCATACATTATGCATATAAGTTGATTATTATCTGTCCCTAGTAAAATTGTTCTTGATTACCTGGTCCAACATACTAGAAGTGGAAGCCCTTTCTCCCAGAACAGAAAAGGACTAGTAGTTGCTGAAACCCAGGATTGATTATAAATGGGCATAAGGGAATATTTTAAGGTGATATAAGTGTTCTAAAACTGCATTATGGCAATGGTTGTAAAGCCATATAAATTTACTAAAATGCATTGATCTACACACTTAAAATGGCTATGTTTTATGGCCTATGAATGAACCACACTTAAGCCGTTTAAACAAGAAACTCTGGAGGTGGTTATTGAAGAGTGGGAGAAATCTCAGATGGGCTGAGGGGGGATGTGAAAACAGCAAGAGCCTGAACCCTCATTTCCTGTTAGGAAGCAGACCACTTCACAGGGAATCCCAGGCCAGCACAAGCAACCGCAACAGGCCAACAGGCGAACAACGATGATTGGGCATTCTGGGTCACGAAGAGTGCTGGAGATTGCTTCTAGCTCTTAAAAACTGCCATAGCGGTGGCATGGAGGAAGACCCAGAATTTCTCATGTGCTCTGGTGTAGGACACAGAAAGTAGCTGATCGAGACCCAATGGCGTGATGTGGTCAGAACTGTTTACCATAGCCAAGGGCGCAGCATGGCCTGCTGAGGAGGAGGCCAGACCGAGAGCCCAAAAGATCCTGAGGACCTGAAGCACCTGTAGGCGCCCAGGTAGGAAGGTTCCGGAGTCAAGTTCAAGAAGCGCCTGATATACTGAAAGAATAGACCATGAGTCACACAATCTGAACATTCTTGAAACATACCACCGTGTTTCCCCCAAAATAAGACAGTGTCTTATATTAATTTTTGCTCCTAAAGACGTGCTAGGTCTTATTTTCAGGGGATGTCTTATTTTTCTATGAACAAGAATTCACAATTATTGAACAAAAAATCAACATTTATTAATATACTGTAGTCATGTCATCACAAACATCAGCATAACCAGCCAAATTCTGAATTCCATCAAGAATTTCTTGTGACTCTATTTCCAGGTACAACAATCTACCCTGTTTCTCTGAAAATAAGACAGTGCCTAATAATAATTTTTGCTCCTAAAGATGCGCTAGGTTTTATTTTCAGGGGAGGCCTTATATTTCTAAGCTTGCAAACAATTACACTAGGTCTTATATTCGGGGGATGCCTTATTTTCAGGGAAACAGGGTAGTCACAACAGAGCTGACAGACCTGGCAGGACTGAGTTGCTGTGCTGGGTATTCTATACCCTGTCTGTCTGGGTCTCAGCCAGAGATGGACTGGCCCCTCTAACCCCCCAGCTCTCTGGGCACACCTGAGCTTTCCTCTGTTCCTGGGAACTGTCTTGTGAAAGAAGAATACAGACTATCCCTTTGAGAGTAATGACAGCTCTGATGGATAGTTTGAATTTTGAATTAGCTGAATATTTTTCCTAAAGGGGTCTTTCAAGAAAAAAAAAGACTATTTTAGACAAGAAAAGAATGATTCACTTCTAATTGGCATTTTAATTCCCTGCCCCAGACCCCCCCCCCCCCAGCCCACATGCCAGAATAGTGCTTTGCAGGGAGGGAGCTTAACAGATTCATAGGAAAATGAAGACACTTGCTTTTGTTACACATCTGAGCTCTAGTGTGTAAATTCTGACACATCACCATGACCATGGCATCAGCTATGACCTGTCAAAAACCAAAACTAAACTTTCCCATAATGAGAGGTGACTGTCAAATAATATGTACATGGCTATGAATAAGCAAAAGGTGTGTTGTTTCTTTTAGTTGAGAAAGTCTCATGGCTCTATGTGTGAATATTTGCAGCCTGTTTATTCCCTTTGTCAATACTGGCATATATTTCACTTCAGATTAAAAGAAATCATAAGATGAAACTGGTTAAGGTGGCATGGGATTTCAATAGTGTGGGTACTGCTTGTATCCCCCAGTTTCAACCAGGTTGGTCAATTTTGTCCTAGAAATGTCATGTTCATTTCTAAATGACTCTAGGATCTATTTTATTGTTGCTGTTGCTTTCCCTATATGGTGATCATATGATTTCTATCTTGAGCTCAGTTAGACCCTGCTGCCATATTTGCTGGACAACAGATTTGCCTCCATGATGTTGCCAGACTTAATAGATAAAATACAGGATGCCCAGTTAAATTTCAATTTTAGATAACAACTAATATTTTAGTATAAGTATATTCCAAATATTGCATAGGTATATCCATTATTTTAAACTTGACCAGACATCTTTATTTTATTTGGTGACTACAAATACTAGCACAAATTTCCTATCTGTCTTTCTCACAGTTCTGTGTTCTTCCTTTTTTCAAGTCAAAATTAGGCAACTTTAGCTGGACCACCTTGCTTCATTCTTGGTCTATTTCACCACTAGAGGGATTCTTTCACTTATGTTTTTGGCTTTTTGTAGAAAGTAGAGCCAAAAGATCTGAACAATTAAATGAGAGCCCATTCTTTCCCCTTACTCTAATGACACAGAGTATGGAGCACACATAGTTCAATTAGAACTTCGTTCTGTGAGAGAGCTTTGAATAATGAATTGTTCTCTGTAGTGAAATTAGTTACTTGTTTTAACTTACCACAATGAAACAACAGATGGCCTGGTGTGGAGGAGTGTGTCCACAGGGCCCTGTTTACAGGGGTGGGGGATCGAGGGTGGGGGGGACTGTGCCATTTGGTAGAGACATTTTTCAAATTTCCAGAGCTGAGCATAACTAGATTTAATTGATTTGATTCTTGTGTGACTTGTGTGGGACATCTAGCATTTAAGCACCTGGTTTTATATGGTTTCAGGCTTTGTGTATTGTTGCCCACTGAGATCTGAGAGAAATCATTTTGGCCATGAATAAAGATTGCATAAGTTACTTTCTAGTTTGTCTATACAATGAGAGTAGTTATTCTGCTAAAGAATGTAGCAAAATATTATATTTTTTTGCTTTAATACTCCTTTGTTAATAGAGTGTACTTATACTTCCTATTTTAATCCCAAACTGAAGCATTATCAGTTAATGTGTACATAAGCCACTTTATCTGACAGGCACATCAAATGTTTTATGAGATAGGTACGTGAGTCCAAAGCCATTTGACTTACTAAGCAGGAAGTCTATTATGTATTGCTTTTTAGTTCTCCAATTTGGCAAATAAACTAGTCCTACTTTTGATTTTCTAAAGATAACTAGAACCCTGTGAGGAAATTGTATTCCTGAAAGTATTAGACTAAAGCTAAGAGCAAACATTTATAAAGAGAGTAAATATTAAAGAAACAGGTATTGTGGCATAGAGCTCAGATTAAATAGTATTTGGTGTGCTTTGTTCTTTTACCTTTCATTTTCCCCTACTCAGAGGCACCAGATGAAACAGAAACATCCATTATTGTGTACACATTGGATTGGAAAGAAAGAAAATAAACTTCTTGAACAATATCAAATGCTCAGTGCCAATGACCTCAAGGCTATATTTTTCTGCTCAAATAACAAAAGTGGTAGCAATAAGAGTTATAGATAGTAGTTTTAAGCATTTACTATGTGCTAGACATTTTTATATGGCATTTTACTTATCTTCCCATTCATAGAGAAGTGCCATCATGGTAAAGGTCTTCTACCAGATTGTAAGGTTTTCAAGGACACTAAATTCTTAGAAACCAGCATAGTGCCTGCCTCGTTGTGCTTCCTCAGTAAGTGGAGAATAAATAAATAACTTCTTTACTTAAAATGTTAGAGAAAAATGATACTTACTGACTTATTCATAGTATTTAGTCATTTTTTATATTTAAAAAATATTTCTATATATTTTATTTTTTCCTTTGTAATATAATATTTGATATATAATGAAGAACGTATCTGCAAAATAAAGCTTGAAAAAAATGACTAATCCAATACATGATTATCATCATATCCTAGGTCATTATTAATAACTCTTGTCTACTTATATGTTTTTCCCCTCATCTGGCTCCATCATAAGTAATGACTGTTCTGAAATTTTGGTTTATCATCTCATCACTTTTATTCTTTTTTTTTAATTTAAAATTTTTATTTTTAACTTATTTTGTTGACATGGTTTTAAGTGTCCCACTCAATATAGTAGCCTCTACACACCACATCATACCCACCTCTGACCCCATGCAATGTCCCCTTCCACTGTCATTTCACCCCCTTTAATCCCCTTCCCATACCACACCCCCCTTCTCTCTGGCATTGCTACCCTGTTGTCTGTACCTGTGTCATGTATATATATAATTTGGTTAATCCCTTTACCTTCTCTGATCCCATCCCCTCTTCTCCCTTCCCTCTGACAGCTGTCCCTCTGTTCCTTGTAAACCTGCTCTGGCTCTATTCTGTTTCTCAGTTCAGTTTGTTCGTTAGATTCCACATATAAATAAGATCATATGGTATTTGTCTTTCTAGCCTGGCTTATTTCACTTAGCATAATAATCTCCAGGTCCATCCATGCTGTTGCAAAAGGTAAAATTTCCTTCTTTTTTATGGCTGTGTAGTATTCCATTGTGTAAATATACCAAAGCTTTTTTATCTACTTGTCCACTGATGGACATTTGGCTGTTTTCAGGTCTTGGCTATTGTAAACAATGCTGCAGTGAACATGGGGGTGCATATCTCTTTTTGAATTAGTGTTTTGGGATTCTTAGGATGTATTCCTAGAAGTGGGATAGCTGGATCATAAGGCAATTCTATTTTTAATTTTTGTGTTTTCCACAGTGGCTGCACAAGTCTGCATTCCCACCAGCAGCGCAAGAGGGTTCCCTTTTCTCCACACCCTCGCCAGCACTTGTTATTTGTTGATTTGTTCATGAGAGCCATTTTGACAGGTGTGAGAATGTTATTGTGGTATTAATTTGCATTTCTCAAATGATTAGTGACCTTGAGCATTTTTTTTCATGTGCCTATTGGCTATCTGTATGTCCTCTTTAGAGAAGTATCTATCTGACCCTTTGCCCATTTTTTAATTGTATTGTTTTTTAAGTGTTGAGTTTTATAAGTTCTTTATAAATTTTGTTTATTAGCCCCTTATCAATGTATAGAAGAATATGTTCCCCCATAGAGTGGGTTGTCTTTTTATTTTGTTAATGGTGTCTTTTGCTGTGCAAAAGCTTTTTAGTTTAGTAGTCGCATTTGTTTATTTTGTCCTTTATTTCATTTGCCTGCCTCTCTCAGCAAACATGTTGCTATGAGAGATGTCTGAGAATCTACTGCCTATGTTTTTTTTTTCTAGGATTTTTATGGCTTGTAAGTTATATTTAAGTCTTTTATCCATTTTGAATTTATTTTTGTGGTGGTCTAAATTGGTAATCTAATTTTATTTTTTTGCATGTACCTGATCAATTTTCCCAATGCCATTTATTAAAGAGCCTGTCTTTATTATATACACCTCCTTTGTCAAATATTAATTGACTATAAAAGCATGAGTTTATTTCTGGGTTCTCTGTTTTATTCCATTGATCTGTATGCCTGTTCTTATGCCAGTACCAGGCTGTTGTGATTACAATGATCTTGTAGTGTAACTTGATATCAGGAAGTGTGATACCTCTAATTTTTCATCAAATTAGAGAAGTTTTCAGCTACGATTTCTTCAAATAAATTCTCTATCCCTTGTTTGTTCTCTTCTCCTTCAGTTACCCCTATGATGCAGATGTTGTTTCTTTTCATGTTGTCACAGAGGTCTCTTAGTTTCCTCAGTTTTTTGAGCCATTTTTTCTTTTTCCTCTGCTTCTGTGATTACATTTGTCTTGTTCTCTATAGTGCTGAATTGATTCTCTCCTTCATCCAGGCTGCTGTTGATTCCTTCTAGCACAGTTTCATTTCTGTTATTGTATTTGCCACTTCTAACTGGTTTGTTTTTATGGTTTCAATGTTCTTTCTAATGCTTACCATCTCTGTTAAGTTCTCATTGTGATCATCCATTCTTACTTTACGTTCCTTGAGTGTCCTAATAACCATTATTTTAAACTCTGCATTTGGCAGTTGGTTGCTTCCATTTCATTTAGTTTTTTTCTGGAGATTTTTCTTGTTGATTATTTGGGGCATATTTCTTTGATCCCATTTTGTCTGGGTATTAGATAGCTCTGCTCTGATTCCCAAATTTGTTACAACATTTTTATGAGGAAGGTGGCCTTGGTGGTAACTAACCTCTAGGCCACCTGAGCTCCTTGCTCTAGGAATGTTTCTCGAAGGTTATATTTACCCACCTGTTATACGTGAATCTTGAATGCTGTTGGCCTTTTCATGGGTGGAGTTAACACTTCATGCTGTCTGGCTGTAAGGGTCAAACTTGATCATGTGTATTAGAGGCTGTGCAGTGTCTCTCCTATGGGATATAGTTATTCTCAGCAGGATTTGGTGCTTGCTGGATTCCTCTTTTGAACATACTGCTTGTGTGGTTAGTTGAGTCTACTATTGGTGCAGTCTGCCACCCACTACCGGTTGTGTTAGTTCTGGGTCCTCTAGGCCAGGATCCAGGTACAGGATGATGTCAGATGTTGTTTGTAAGCCCACCATGGGCTACCCATCTGGAGCTACAACTCTATTCACTGCTTGTATCTGCATTTTCTGTGCCCAGGTATGTGTGGAAGGGACCAACCTGTGTATAATGATCAATTTCTTTCTGCTTAGAGTTCATAGCAGCTTTGTAAGAGTCCACATTCTTTAAGATTTGCTTATACTTTTCAGTTGCTCCACCTCTTTTTGCTGCTGCCTGGTCTTCTCACAGAGTCTTCTATAGAAAGACTATTATGTGGGCTGAGACTGACCTCACCCCACCAACCCCTCCATAGATTGCAAACTTGGTGAGTTAGGGCAATGGAAGTAGGGATGACAACATCAGTGGGGCTTAGGTGCACATGGACCTAAACTGCACACTTAAGCTGGCTTTTACCACCACCGGGCCTGGAGTCAAGTCAGCAAAAACCCAAGCTTTTCTGACATCGCCTCCTGCTGCCTTTGTCTTCTGGCTTCTTGTTGGACTTGGCCCCTGAAAAAATCCTGGTAAAGTATAGAAGCTGGGGCAATTTAGGCATCAGTCTCCCATTCCAGGGCCCTACTTGTCAGTCTGTCTTCAAGTTCTTCACAAACCTAAGTAGGGTGTGGCCTCTGAAACCCAGAGACTTTATCTGCCCACAGTCTCGACAGTTTCTACTGAATTTTCTGTGAGGCAGAAGCACCAGTCACGTTCTCTGGAAAGTGAGAGGGAAAGCTCTGGCCTCAATGCCGGACAACTGAGTTGCTTTCATACCCCCTGCTTCCTGGCCAAGGCTGCTTACTTCTCAGCAGGACCAATCTCCATAGGGTGGGGAAAAGAGATTCCTGAGGATAGGGCAGTTGCTGTTGCACAGGCTGACCTCACAAGGAGGGGACTGCTCTACCCAAGAAAGATGGCAAGTGCAGTATAGGAGAATGATTCAACACAGGGGCTCCAGTGGCCGTCCCCCACCATGTCTCTCCTTGGGCTGCCTGCCGATTTTACACTTTCCTCATGCAACTTTAGTCCTCTCAGCCCTCCCTCTGCCAGAGCCCAGGATAAGTGGCTGTGAATGAGATTTTCTGTGTTGGTCCTTTAAGAGGATGCCTACATCTCTGAGATGTCTTATCTCTTTCTTGCAGCCACAAACCTCACCTCTTTTCACCACCATATGCTATGTGGGTCCTCTTCTAGTCTCTGGTGCTCTGGGCTGGGGTGCCTGGCCTGTGGTTTAGGAAGCACACCACTCAGGAAAAACCTTCCCACAGCTCAGATGTCCCCCTGGACCCTCAGCCACCACTTTCTCCTGGAAGCGGGGGCAGCCTTTTTGTGCCTCTGTTCTTCCTACCAGTCTCAATGTGGTTTCTGTGAATCCTTGGTTATAGACTCCTCTCCACTTACTCTTAAGTTTTGGGTTTTTTTTCAGGATGGTTTTTTCACATTTAGTTATAACTCCGGTTTGGTCCTGGTAGGAAGTAAGTGGAACGTTCATCTGTGTACTCCATCACCATCTTGGTGTACACTTTTATTTTTATTACAAAGTTATATGTGCTTAAAGAATATGCTTTACTTGTTTTTGAGCTTTATAAAATATGATATTGTTTGAAGTCTGAAGAAGTATGCTTTTCTCCCAAAACTTACATTATGTTCCTACATCATCTAAGTAGTTGTATGTAGCTATATTTCACTCATGTTTACTACTGTATAATAAATATTCCATTGTGCAAACAAACCACCATATATTTCTTCTCCTGTCAATAGACTTTTAGGGCTTGGTTTTTCATTTTTTGCTAGTGAGAAAAGTAATGCTATCAACATTCTTAGGCATATCTTCTTGTATATGGGTTAGAATTTTCTTCAGACATATACCTATAATTAGAGTTACTGGAATGCGTGTGGTTGTTCAACATTACAAGATAATACCAGTGATTTAAGAAAGCCATCACTTTATTTTTTGGGGTGAACCATAACTAAAAATTAAAAATTAATTTCAAGCTACTTACCTTGTTTTGTCTTCAGATTTATGTCTCAGAAACCATATATCTTGTTAAAGAGCAAATTTTAGTTAAAATAAAATAACCTTACTGTTCAGAATTGAGGGCTCCCAATGATAGTATATTGTCTAAGGATATTTATTTGGTATGGTCTTTGAGTGATAACTCTGTAAGCTAAGGGTCTAAACTCAGTGGTGGTTGGAAAAATATAGAATTGTATGATTAGAAGAGTCCTGAAGATCTTGTAATTCCCACCAAGCTACTCTTCATCTAAATCCCTATGAGAGCAGACACATTATTCTGACACAATAAAATGGCAATAGTATTTCCACTCCTGATGAAGTGGAAAGCACCTTGATGCAGGATGGACTAAATATACCTAGTTAGTTCTTTCTAAAGCTTAAAAAATTTTTTTATTCTTCTCAAATGGTAGGCAGGTCTATATTATATTGCAAGAAATAGAAACAATATCTCAGTTTAGTGTAATTGATAGCCAAAAGAGTATCCACATATGCACTAAGAAAAAAATGTTCATATAGTTAATTACACACACATGGTCCTATATTTAGCAGGCATCTTGATACATCTGCTACATATTTGGAAATTTCTGATTAGAGAAGAATCCATGTATTTTAAGTAAGCTTTCAACTGACCTAAAATTATTTTGATTCATTTGGCAGATCATTTCCCAATAGATTTCATTTGTAATTCAGATATTTAAATTGGCTATATTGTTCAGATCCATACAAAAAAGCAACATGGTGTAAATGTTACTAGATAATAGACTTACTATATAAGAAACTAATGTTGTTTGCTTGTATGCAGAGATTATTTCCTGAGGCATTGTAGCAATGCTTTTGAATTGATCAAATCATTGGTATGTTGTTTGAAATTTGTCATTAAGTTTTCTAACTTCATCATTTTTTAAAAAGTAAGAGGGATAAATAAATGATGATTAACCTATTCTTCAAAGAAATGTCACTGAACACATAGCAATGTGCCATGTTTTGCACCAGAAATTATAGGAGCTAGCCAACGAGAATGCAGCCAGACCCTGACCTGAGGAGTTGAAATTTATAATAAATAATGAAGTCTATAGGATAGAATATTTAATATTAAGTGAAAACTGCAATAATTTGGGGGAGAAAGGCATCTGTTCACTGTCTTATTTCTGTATTTATAAATATAAATAGAAGATCCAAAGAATTCTTTCATTTCGCAGTTTCTTATTTTGAATAATTAGATTTGCTAATATTAAAACCTATTCATATGTAGGTTTGTAATTAGTAGAAACATTTTTGTTTTGGTTTAGTTCACACCTTATCCTTATTGCTTATAGAAGTGTTTAGAACACACTATCTATCTACTTGTCTACCTATCTATCTATCTGGCGTCTATCTTTCTTTTTTTAGAAATGTTGGTTCATAGTTTTCCAGGAAACTCATTAAGCCAAAGAAGAAATAGTCACTCATTCACAACATATAAATATATGCAATTAGTGGAGATCGGAGATCGTAACTCATGATGAATCATGCCCAATTAATATTAATTCTATGACCTACAATTATTTAAAATAATATATAAAAACAACTGTAAAATATATTAAACTAATACAAAAGGGTTCAATATCTAGTGCCCCGAATAAATGGAAAATCAGAAAACATTGCTTTTGTAGTCACCAAGAGTTTAGCTGATAGAGTCTAATTCTCTAATAATATTTTCACCATAACCATGCTCAAGAGATTTTATTGTAAACTATGGTCTCTAAAATAATATTGGAGGAAAGACTTTAATTACATACAGATTATAATACTGGATTGGTTCACTTGAGTCATTATTGTCTTTTTTTCTTAAAAGTTTGCTATATTTTCACTTGGTAGCAAGATTATGATTAAATTTTGACCCAGATTTGAAATTTATTGAAGGCAGTCATGCCTAATTTATTCTGAATTCTTTAAAAGAGCAAAGTAGTGTATGGATGATATGGGGGAAGGTGGTCAAAGGTATAAACTTCTAGTTATAAAATAAAGAAGTAAAAAAATCTAACGTACAGTGTGGTGAGTATAGTTAATAGTATTGTGTTGCATATTTGAAAGCACCTAAGAGAGTAGATCTTAAAAGTCCTCATCACAAGAGAAAACTTTTTTGTAATAATCTGTGGTGATAGATGTTAGACTTACTGTGATAATCATTTCTCACTATATACAAATATTGAATTATGTTGTATACCTTAAACTAATATTATATGTTAATTATACCTCAGTAAAAAAGAACAAAATGAAAAGTAGTAAATAAAAAGATACATCTATCTATCTATCTATCTATCTATCTATCTATCTATCTATCATCTATCTACCTACCCACCTGTCTACCTATCTATCTATCTATCTACCTGTCTACTTATCTATCTATCTGGCATCTATCTTCCTTTTTTTAGAAATATTGGTTCATAGTTTTCCAGGAAAATCATTAAGCCAAAGAAGAAATAGTCACTCATTCACAACATATTTATATAAATATGTGCAATTAGTGGAGATCGTAACTCATGGTGAATCATGAAAATTCCTGCTTTACATTTGTGGAGGTCTTTATAATTTATAAAATATATATTTTTTCTTTTTCAGGGGAGAGCGCAAATGCAGTTCCCCACTACCACAAATTATACAGTCAAGTTTCTCACATTTGGGGAAATTGCAGGGCTCAGCACACTTGGAGTGCAATGGGTCAACCTCACCCTGGGAAACCTTCATGAGCACGATATCTCCTCTACCAGGTAACTATTATAAAATAGTTTTTATATACAGAATCTCACTCACCTCTCATGATTATAAAGTCCTACAGGTGTATCACATAAAGCTTCATTTCAGTTATGACTTACTGTGTTTCATGATTATTAACTTGCTATTGTCCTTTTACAGTTGAACTTATTTTAATATTATTTCTTTTATTTTTATTTGTGTATAAATTTTTGCTTTGTTTAACCATAATATATGTAAATGTTACAAAAAGTTTGCATCCTTTTTAGTTATTTCAGTATACAGTCATGTTATTATTTAAGTTTTTAATTATTACTGTAAATATCTGTGTAATATTTTATTGAAGAGACATAAATCATTTATTCTATTCATTTACAAATATTTACTAAGCCTTTTATAATGTGCCACACACTGAAGATATAGCGCTGAATTAGGCAGTTTGTTACTATCATAAACTTAAAACAATTTAGAATTGTATTCTAATATGTGATATGTTAAAAAAAACACTGAATGCAGTGTTTATAAAAATAACCCATTTCCTAAGATAATTACCCATGGATATTTCTAAAATGATTGTTGATATATAAATTGATTTTCAAATAAGTTGTAAAAATTTAAGAATCACTAAGTATGTAATATTTAATTTAATCCAATTTTTAGTATTTTATACACAGACACATGCTGTGCATGTGCAGTATTATATATGTGTTTAATTTAGCTAAATTGATAGTTAATAAGTAGTATCTTATTAATAAATCATGCTTTGATAGCTAATGAAAATATTTTACTGTACACTTTTTTTATAAATGTATTTTTTTCTCCTGTGTAAAGCATCTATTCATGTCTCAATTGATTTGAATTTAAAGGTCAAAATAGAGATGCCCAGCAACATTTATAGAGAATCTATTTTTACTTTACTAATTTTACCACCTTTTCCATATATAAATATTTAATTTACATATATACTTAAGTATACTTCTGTCTTAGTTATATTTAAATAAGTAGTTATAATTCTGGTAAATACTAAATGTGTCCTAGTAATATCTTAAATCACATTATATTTATATTCTTATATTTTATTGAATTTATCGGGGTGAAACTGGTTAATAAAACCATAGATTTCAAGTGTACAACTCAATAAAATGGCATCTGCACACTGCATCGTGCACCCGCTGCCCAGAGTCAAGTTTCTGTTAAGCTCGAATGAGGAGAGGCAAAACAATGGATGGGGAAGAGGCAGATTGAATAATTGTATACATTCCAGTTTTCCTACTGGATGATGGTTTCATGTATAAAACACCATCCAATAAATAAACAAGAAAATAAACATATTGTAAAATGTATAAGATCTGAGGTTACAAATTTGTAAAGAAAGTAAGAAATGGCTCTGGCTGGATAGCTCAATTGGTTAAAACATCGTTCAGAAACATAGAGGTTGTGTGTTCAATTTCCGGTCAGGGTGCATACAGGAACCGATCAACATTTTTGTCTCTTTCTTACTCTCTCCCTTCCTCTCTCTAAAACCAATAAAATAAATATAAAAAAAGAAAAGAAATACACAAATTATACATAGCTGAATACTTAACATTTAAGTACAAAAACAATGAGTAAAATGTAGAGTTTACAATGAACTTTTACATACATTATCTCCTATCATACCTTTAATCATGCTATAAACTAGGCAAAATATATACTCTTATCCCAATTTTCTTGGTAAGCAATTGGAATTCTGATATGTTAAGTGACTTATTCAAAATAACACAACCAAAAATTAAGGAACTTGACTCAAACCCTTGCTTTAGATTCCCAGCATCTTTCCATTGTAGTTGCCTTCTCTCAAAATTCCGAATATGAAGGATAATTAAAGAGACACACGCAATGTAAAAACCAAAAAGTGAAATGCTAACATATCCATGATTTGGTGCCTCCTTGCATGCAGTACTTTTGTTGGTTTCTACTTTACGGATTGAATAAGCTGAATTTATCGAAAGTGTTGGGAATTGGTTTTACTTGCAATGTGTTTTTCTGTGCCTCTTCAGTTTTTAGTCCAAAGTTAGCTCTCAATAGTTAGTAATTATCTGGTTGACTGACTTTCTTTTGATTGGCTTTTTATAGAAAACATGACTTGGAGATAGGGATATTTGGGGCATTTTTGCTCAGAGCATGTGAACTAGTTTAGGGCAAGTGTTTCTTTAAAAGCCTCTGTTGTGAATATACAATTCAGCAGGATGAAGAGACTTTGAAAAGAAATTAGGAATTTCAGTTGCAGTCCCCTGGGCCCCTTGTGGTCATTGGAAATAGGGATATTTGGGGCATTTTTGCTCAGAGCATGTGAACTAATTTAGGGCAAGTGTTTCTTTAAAATCCTCTGTTGTGAATATACAATTCAGCAGGATGAAGAGACTTTGAAAAGAAATTAGGAATTTCAGTTGCAGTCCCCTTGGGCCCCTTGTGGTCAGTGGGCCTGTGAACAGAGAGGTCACTACAGGCATTATGGCTTCCTTGCCAAGTTTATAATGATTGTTAATTTATAGAACATGTCCTTGCAAACTCTTCAATTATTTATTATATGCCGTCGTGCAGGGGTGGGCAGAGGGTAAATGAAAAATAGATGTTTTCTCTGCAAGTTATGATTAAGAGACTTTTCTAGTGTATCAAAACAATTCAGGCCCTGGCCGGTTGGCTCAGCGGTAGAGCGTCGGCCTGGCGTGCGGGGGACCCGGGTTTGATTCCTGGCCAGGGCACACAGGAGAAGCGCCCATTTGCTTCTCCACCCCCCCTTCCTCTCTGTCTCTCTCTTCCCCTCCCACAGCCGAGGCTCCATTGGAGCAAAGATGGCCCGGGCGCTGGGGATGGCTCCTTGGCCTCTGCCCCAGGCGCTAGAGTGGCTCTGGTCGCGGCAGAGCGATGCCCAGGAGGGGCAGAGCATCGTCCCCTGGTGGGCAGAGCGTTGCCCCTGGTGGGAGTGCTGGGTGGATCCCGGTGGGGTGCATGCGGGAGTCTGTCTGACAGTCTCTCCCTGTTTCCAGCTTCAGAAAAATACAAAAAACCCCACAAAAAACAATTCAGTAACATATCTGGATTCAGAGTTCAGCTGTGTTAAATTCTTTGACAATAAAACAATAAAAATAATAAAAAATAAAATGCTTCACATTCAATTTAACTTAGAAAAAGTGATACATTACCCAAAACAACAATTTTAAATACTATATGAATTTATTATACTTATTCAAGTTTATAAGTGTGATGTCTGCTTCTCTTCTCTGTAGAACATATTGTGATACAGCTAAATTTATAGTCCACTTTCCTATATTCTCCAAAGAAAAACGTTCTAATTGGATATTACATATTACATACCATAAACCATCAAAATATATTGTTTTTCAACTGGCATAAACTTAGTGGTTACTTTATAATAGTTTATTTAAAAATAATAAAATTGTTATGAAAAGTGAAAATGTCTTTGTGTCCATTTTCCAGCCAGAACTTCTCATTTACAAATAATGAAACTAAGGCCGAGAGGATAAGAGATGTGCTCAGTACTCAACAGTCGATAGCTGGTTGACAACAGAATTAGGATTATAACTCGATCTTGTGTTTTTCCCTTCTGCTATAATGCAGATTAAACATAAAACTTTCACAGCTCAACATGGTGGCAGACCCAGTACTCTATTAGTATTGGTGAAAAACTTGGGTTGGAGGCTTGCAAATAAATCCATGAATAAACTTTAAACATTTTATTTTAAATTAAAACCTTAAATGTGCAAATTTCATCTTTTTTTTTAATATAAGAGACTCTGGTTGTATTTCTTGGTATAGGACCATGGGTTGTGTTACTATTTGTTTTTCTTGCGTAAGACTATTAGTACACATTTACTCTTTCTAGTATCAACTTCTTCAGGTTAGAGAATTTAGATACATTGCAAAGTAATCTGAGTGTTAAATCTTTCCAGATTTTTATCATTTTTCCCCATTCTTTTATATTGCTAGCCTCAAACATACGAATACATTTTTCTTCCCTCCCTTTCTCCCTTCCTTTCTCCCTCCTTTCTTCTCTCCCATCTGTCCTTTTTTCCTTCCTCTCTTCTCTTCTCTCTTTCTTCCTTCTAAGCTTTTTTGGTCATACACATTTTTATTTATGTACTTGAGATCATATTGGACATATAGTTTCCTGTTTGTATTTTTTATCATTGATTTACACTATGGGGATTTCTTACATTAAATATTTTTTCAAGTTGTACATTTTTAATGATTTCACAGGATTTCATTTTATGAATTCACTAACATGATATACCTGATTTAATATTATTGTATATTTATTTCTAAGACTTTACTTTTAAAGGATAAGTAATACACTGGAGTGGAAAAAAATGGGCTTTATAGTCAGCACCTACTAATTATGGGATACAGCACATAGAGCAAGTGACTAATGTATTAGTGATAAATACAAATATTTATTTCTAACCATATACTTTGGGCCATTATTAGATTATTATTCTTATAAATGAATTTAAAAGGACATAATATATTGTCAGATGAATTATATTGAGTCTTATCATCAAGGAACATATTGCCTTTTTATCTGTTTAGGTTTTGTTTTAGGTTACTTTAAGTTCTATGGCCCGTAAGGAGTTAAGTCACAGTAAGTCTTGTAAGGGGTTAAGTCATTGTACATAGCTAGAAGCTTAGTTTACAAACCTTGATTTTTATTTTGTTGCCTAAGAAATACAGGGAGTTCTCTTGCAGATAGTTCCCAGAGGCATCATGACCCTGGCTAGTTGGAGATAACAGCAAAGATGCCAGGTAGACCTGAGCTGGCATCAGGAGGACGTTCCAGGAACGCACTCCAGTAGACCTATCTCGCACCTCCCGCACACTGCTACTTCACTAACTGCGTGCTCTATAATAAATCGTTAACCTCCCCAAAAATAGATACACAATTCAGGCAGCTGAGACTGTTAAGGCAGGTTTTGGATGCAGTAAGGCCCCCTGCCTTCTCAGATTGCTGGCAATTTGATGAAAGAACACTCATATTTTACTTAGAATTCATCTCTGTGATTGGCTCAGCAGTGATGGGCAACTTGAACCCCAGCTTGTTCCAGTAACAGTTCCTTTGATATAGGTGATGTATATTTCTTCTTCAATTTATTTTTGAGTAAATAGTCTTATGAAATTTTTTTACCATTACATTCTAGCTTACTAATTGTGAGCTGTTGAACTTGTCTTAATTTTTGAGAGTTTCTTAATTTGTTGGTTTTAAGACGTATTCAACACAATTGGTCATTTTAGTTGAATGTGAATTAATAAAACATTCAAAAACAGAAGAAAGAAATGTCCAATCCGGATAAACTTAATACAAGACACACTTGGTTAAACTGAGTTTATTATCCTGGATTATTAAAAGTTTGTACAATTTCATAATCAGCTCATTTTAGCCCCATTGTACTTAATCTCAACACTATCAGACCAAGTACTGTCTCTTTTATAATAAATAATCTTTATTCCTGAAATGAAAGTCATATACATATGATTATTATATATGTCAAATATTTATTTAAATTTAAAAATATTTATTTCAATATTTAGGCAGACCTAAGTATAATGAAGTTGTCAGATGTTTGCCTTACTTATAAAAAATAAATATGAATTTAAAAGAATAAAAAAATCAGCAGTCATAGCAAGGAAGCTCAGGGAAAGAGAAGAGCATTGAATGATGGAGGAGAAGAGATTAAACACTAGAGTTCAATAACTGACAGATTAGTTTGTACAGAAGGGAAAAAAAGGAAATAAAAGGCAGAAACTAATTACAGATTTATTTTCTTTACCATTGTCTTTATTATCTCTTAGAAATTGAATTTATTGGGGTGACAATGGTTAACAAAATATTACAGGTTCAGGTGCACAATTCTATGATTCATCATCTGTACACTCGATGGTGTGTTCACTGCCCCAAATCCAGTCTCCATCCATCACCATTTATGTCCCCATACCCTCTCCACCTCCCTCATCCCTTGCTGCCTGCTCCTGCAATCACCACATTGTTGTCCGAGTCCATGAGGTTTTTTTCCCTTTTTTGCTCAATTCCTCCACCCCCCCTCACCCAGTCACTCTCTGCCCCAACAACTGTCAGCCTGCTCTATAGCTATGAGCTCTCACTATTTTGCTTGTTAGTTTATTTTGTTCATCAGATTACAGATTTTAAAGTGGAAACAATAGAAAGTTTATTAGTCATAAATTAACTTGGCCTTCTTTTCCCTTCTCACTTCAGGCCTAGGTTCACACAAGATTAATTCTTCTTAGTCATGAACACGGGATATTTTTCCATTCATTGGTGTCGTTTTCAATTTCTTTCATCAAAGTCTTATAGTTTTCAATGTAGATATATTTCCCTTAGTTTAATTTATTCCTACATTTTATTGTTTTTGATGCTATTGTCAATGGGATGTTTTTATTTCATTTTTAGATATTTCATTTTTTTATGTAGAAACTCAACTGATTTCTGTATGTTGATTTTGTATTCTTCAATTTTACTGAATTTATTGATTAATAGTGGGTGGAATATTTAGGATTTTCTAAACATAAAACCAGGGCATCTGCAAACAGGAATAATTTTACTTTTTGGATGACCTCTCTCTCTCTCTCTCTCTCTCTCTCTCTCTCTCTCTCTCTCTTTCTTTCCTTGATTTCTCTAGATATGACTTCGAGTCTGTGGAACAAGGGGGCTGTGCTGCACATTGGTTTCTGCAGTGAGGAAAGCTACTGGGTGTATCTGCAGTTCAGATCACTGTGAACCACCACTGCTCCTGTGGTGTGGCTGCCATGCGGCTTCTGCTTTTCTTGCTTGTTTCTAGTTTCCTCTCTATGTTTCACCTTTGCTTGTCTGGGCTGAAACTGAGGCAAGAACTTTGTGCTGTGTCCCGAAAGACTGGGGAAGCTGGTAGCTCATCCCACTCTTTCCTGGTGAGGGAAACTCTTCCTGGGAGTCCCTTCTTGGTGCTGAGTAACTGTGGCTGGGCTGATGCAGGCAAACGGAAGCTATCTTTCTTCTCTTTTCTCTTTCTGTGTGGTTATTCTCAAGTTGTTCGTCCGGCTGTGTTGCTGAAGTTTCTTAAGTGGACTTCAGAGTTCTACAAGAGCTGTTTTGTTCATGGATTTCTAATTGTTTATTTCTGTGGAGAGATGAGAATGGGGTTTCTTTTTTTCTTTTTCTTTTTTTCTTTTTGAGAATGGGGTTTCTTATGCCACTGTTTTGGTGATACTTACTACTTTTTGGTTTAAATTCACTATCTACTTTTCAAAATATGGAGGATTTGAGAAAGCTAAAAAGAGAGTTGTACAAGGGTAAGGTGGGAACCTTGAAAAACCTGCACCAAATAGTTGGTATCAATTGGGATCTGAGAATTTGATAATTTAAGCGTTAGTGAAACTGTGGTAGGCTATCATGAGCGGCCAGGAATCTGTGACTCAAGAGATTTCCCTCTATGTACAACAATAGTGCTCTTAATATCTGAGAAGGCAAGTTTCTCTCTCACCTTGGCAATGTCATTTCTCCGAACATTCCCTTCAGAGCTTACACTCTACTGACACCTAAAGAGATTTAAAGAAGTTATGGTTAATCAAGTTTTAACTGCCTTTTTCCCTTGTTGAAAAACTCAGTTGAAAAACTACCCAAAGGTTTGAGACAGATTAAAGTATTTGCTTTAATTTTGGATAAAAATTTGATTAGATATTGTTTCATCCAAACCCCATTAGTTTTCTTAAAACCTTCTCCCCACAAGTTTTGATTTTGGGATTACCAACCTGGCAGAGAGTTGGGCTTGCAGAGCAGATAGTCTTCAGAGAGAGAGAGAGTCACACAAACCTTTAAATCTGCCTCTAAAATGCGTGCCCAAGCCAATCTGTTTACACAGAGGGAGGGCAGCAGCCCTTCCCAAAATAAGGATGATATGGAAAGAGAGAGAGAGAAGCTGAGAACTGAGCTTTGCATGCTAACTCTCTTTTTCTAAAGTTTCTCATCAGATAAGCCTCTCTTCTTTCCTTGAATGGAACATTAAAAAAAATCACAATATGTGTTCCTCTACTAGAAAGATATTCCTAATAACTTACGGATAGAGAAGCAGTTGCCTCTAACTGTTCCTAGCACCCACCACACTGTTTCTTCCCTCCGTGTCCTTACCCAGGTTGTTATATCTGCCTGAAACTGTATTTTTCTGCTTTCTTTCCTGCAAAATCTACTACTTGACTTTCCTTTGAGCCCTTACCATCAACTTTTTACTCCTCCCAACTCGGGGTCAGATGTGCCCTGTGATCTCCATAGCACATTCTGCTGGGTTATAGCCGTACGCCCCCTCGTCCATGTTCCTTACTGCTTTCCCCGAGACTGAAAGTGTAATCAGGTTTATGTAGTTTCTCATCATATACTAGTTACCTATCATAATGCTGGTATGTGGTGGGCAATCAACAAACATTTATAGAAATGGAATCTGAAAGTGAAATGTCATGCGATTATTGACTTCTTAGCATGAAGGTAACTTAAATTAATGTTCCTTATGACAAATGTTTCATCTTGTGGTGTTGAAGCTGTCCTAAATTTGAATTGTTGTTTCACCTTAAAAGGAAATTTATAGCTTAAGTGTAGCTATTCGAAGAGAAGAGAATGTTAACATTAAAGATCTTTTGCTCATTATTAGAAGTATAGGATGACGTCAGAGTAATGGCGGAGTAGGAAGCGATACCGATAAATCTCCCCCAAACCTCAACAAGATCTTCAACCAGAAACAGAAAAACCTATCCTTGGAGCCTCCAGATGTTTTGCAATACACCCAAAGGTATGATCGAGTGAAAAATTGGCTAAATATATAACCAAACCCTGAAGGAAATAGGGAGTAAGAAATGCTCCGCCTTCCTTACTAACCTAAACAGGGCGGCTTTCTCTGGTAACTGTGAATATAGAAACTGAGGCAGGCAAAGGGGGTGAATAGATCCAGGCCACAGCATAAACAGCCGAACCAGGCTGTGGCACAGAGATCCAAGCCAAGGAAAAACTGTTCCTGTGACAAACTGGGCAATACAGCTAACACTCGCGCCAAACCCAGACAAAGAAAGACAAGCGGAGCGACCATTTTACCTGATCCCCTGGTAGCCGCATAGTGGGCGAGAGATTCCTTCCAAAGCCCCCGGAGGGTGCGCCTGTGTTACTCCACAGAGAGGCAGAGTCAGAGGCCTTTGTGTGGGCCGAAAGCCTCCGGGCTGCCCCAGCACCCGGGGAGAGCAGCACACGGGGAGGAAGCAAGAGCTAATTCCAACACTGGAACTTTTCAGTGCGGGTGGGAGGTTTCACTCAGAGGGCGAGACTCCGACCTCACATCCTGGTCTGCGTGCACGGAGAGTGGGAAGGAGACTCCTCTCAGCACTTCCGGAGTGGGAGCCCGTGTTGTCCCACGGAGGGGCAGAGTCGGGGGCCTTTGTGTGGGCCGAGGGCGGAGTCACAGGCTGCCCCAGTACCTTGAAAGAGCGGCACACAGGGATGAGCGAGAGCCAATTCCAACATTGGAACTTTTCAGTGCGGGCGGGAGGTTTCACTCAGAGGGCAAGACTTCTGGTCTAACATCTTGGTCTGCACGCGCAGACCCGCCTGTGTTACCGGACAGAGTGACAGAGCCAGAGGTCTTTGAGTAGGCGAAAGCCCCGGCTGATTATGCTAGCAGCTCTGACTGACTGAGCCTTACCCAGAGCCCTGTGCTGAGTGGAAATAAGAGTGGGGAGTTGACCGCTCTTAGAGCCTCTTACTATCCAGGCAGAGGCAGCAGCAACCCCATAGTTGGATTCTCAGGCTGCTGGTTGAGGAAGGAAAGACTAGGAGAGAGGCTCCTGGAACACGAACTCTCTCACTGTCGGAGCCTATAAACGCTAATGAGCCTCGACTGCCAACGAGACTGAAGCACAATACATGACATCGCCATAGAGACTTATCAACTGCAAACCTCTACCTGAGCGTGCCAAAGGGGCAGAACCCGGGGTACAGAGTCACTGACCAGGAAGAGGGAGAGAAAAGAAAAAGCAAGAAGATAACCTCTCAAAATCAGAATAATCCGCAGACTTTATAACCTATCCCATTTTATTATATTTGTTCGTTTGTTTCTCTTATCTTCATCCTTGATTTTTTTTTTCTTCTTTTTTCTTTTTTTTTTCCTCCTCCAATTTGGTCGTTTAACTCCCTACCGGTCTTACTCTCTCCTCTCCTTGAACTACACTACCCATAAGTGTTACATCTCCCATTATCTTTTCTTTCTTCTTCTTTTCTCTCTATGAGGGTTGCATTCCAAAACCCTTAACTCTCTCTCTCTCTCTCCTCTTTTTTCTTTTTTCTTCTTTTAGTGGTTCCCTCTTTTTTTTCTCTCTCTCTCTTCTTTTCTCCCTCTATATTAGTTTCTTCCTTTTTCCTTTACATCTCCTCTCATTCAAACCTCAATAACAAACAAATTATTTTATCTGGGACTCAAACTTATGTTTGTGGCATTTTGGGGGGTTTTTACTTCACCTTTTCAACTCACTAGCAGTGCTCCCATCCCTGGCTCTCCATTTTATCAAGCTCTTGTTCCACTAAATACAATAGTAATTTTTTAATTTGTCCCCACATTTTCCTGTTTCCCTCTTACTCCTCTCATCATAACTCTTAATCAACCAACACCTAAACGCAAATCATTTTATTCTTGATCCAAATTTTTTCATTATTTGCTTTTTGTGGGTCCATACCACCACCCCTTTATTTATTTATTTATTTATTCATTTATTTTTCTTGCCTCTTTATTACTTTTCCCCAATTCAGGCGCTCCATTACAGGTATTGTTTGTTCTATTAAATACAATATAATTCACAGTTCACCACAAGATTTTCTCAAGAAAGAAGGGAGAGGAGAGGAGAGAAAAAAAGGAGGGGGGGAATAATTTCCTTTTTTAAATCTTTATTTTATTTTATTTTTCTTTATTTCATTATTAATTTTTTTTAAAAAAAAACTTTTTTCAATTTTTTATTAAATCTCATTAATACTATCAACAAAACCACCCTCAGATGCCATTAAGGAAGAGAAAATCGAATATCATGGATACAAAAGAAAGAGAGGTAACACAGATAGAAGAGGAAAAATCTATGGAGAAAAAATTTCATATATTGGAAACCTTGGAGTTAAATGACAGAGAATTCAAGATAGAAACCCTAAAAATACTCAGAGATATACAAGAAAACACAGAAAGGCAATTTAGGGAGCTCAGAAAACAACTCAATGAACACAAAGAATATATGTCCAAGGAAATTGAAACTATAAAAACAAATCAAACAGAGATGAAAAACTCAATTCACGAGCTAAAAAATGAGGTAACAAGCTTGGCTAATAGAACAGGCCAGATAGAAGAGAGGATTAGTGAAATAGAAGACAAGCAACTTGAGGCACAACAGAGAGAGGAAGAAAGAGACTCAAAAATTAAAAAAAATGAGATATCCCTACAAGAATTATCTGACTCCATCAGAAAGAATAACATAAGAATAATAGGTATATCAGAGGGAGAAGAGAGAGAAAATGTAATGGAGAACATACTCAAACAAATAATAGATGAGAACTTCCCAAGCCTGTGGAAAGAACTAAAGCCTCAAGTTCAAGAAGCAAACAGAACTCCAAGTTTTCTTAACCCCAACAAACCTACTCCAAGGCACATCATAATGAAATTGGCACAAACCAATGGCAAAAAAAATTCTCAAGGCAGCCAGGGAAAAGAAGAATACAACATATAAAGGAAGGCCCATTAGATTATCATCAGATTTCTCAGCAGAAACCCTACAAGCTAGAAGAGAGTGGACCCAATATTTAAAGTCCTGAAAGAGAGGAACTTTCAGCCACGAATACTATACCCATCAAAGCTATCCTTCAAATATGAAGGAGAAATAAAAACATTCACAGATACAGAAAAGATGAGGGAATTTATCATCAGAAAACTCCCACTCCAGGAATTACTAAAGGGGGTTCTCCAATCAGATACAAAGAACAAAAAAAAATAAAGCCACAAGTAAAAGCTCCAAGAAGAACACAATAAAATCAAATTTAAACTGTGACAACAACAAAAAGAAAGGGGGGAGAGGATGGAGATTAACAGTAGCAAAGGACGATGGAGTGCAAAAGTACTCACAAAATAGTGCACTACAATGAACAGGGTAGAACCATTTTCATTACCTAAAGGTAACCACCATTGAAAAAACCACCACAGAAGCACATGAGATAAAAAAGATAGCAACAGAGGAAAGATGTATGGAATATAAACAAATAAAAACAAAAGATAAAAAAATGAAAGAGAAGGATCAAACAAGACACAAAACTAACAGAAAGCAATCTATAAAATGGCAATAGGGAACTCACAAGTGTCAATAATTACACTAAATGTAAACGGATTAAACTCACCAATAAAAAGGCACAGAGTAGCAGAATGGGTTAAAAAAGAAAATCCAACTGTATGCTGCCTACAGGAAACGCATCTAAGTAACAAGGATAAAAATAAACTCAAAGTGAAAGGCTGGAAAACAATACTCCAAGCAAATAACATCCAAAAAAAAGCAGGCGTAGCAATACTAATATCTGATAATGCTGACTACAAGACAGGAAAAGTACTCAGAGACAAAAATGGCCATTTCATAATGGCTAAGGGGACACTGAATCAAGAAGACATAACAATTCTTAATATATATGCACCAAACCAAGGAGCACCAAAATATATAAAACAGCTACTTATTAACCTTAAAACAAAAACTGACAAAAATACAATCATACTTGGAGACCTCAATACACCGCTGACGGCTCTAGATCGGTCATCCAAACAGAGAATCAACAAAGACATAGTGGCCTTAAACAAAACACTAGAGCACCTGGATATGATAGACATCTACAGGACATTTCATCCCAAAATGACTGAGTATACATTTTTCTCCAGTGTACATGGATCATTCTCAAGAATTGACCATATGTTGGGCCACAAAAACAACATCATCAAATTCAGAAAAATCAAAGTTGTACCAAGCATATTTTCTGATCATAAAGCCTTGAAACTAGAATTCAACTGCAAAAAGGAGGAAAAACATCCCACAAAAATGTGGAAACTAAACAACATACTTTTAAAAAATGAATGGGTCAAAGAAGAAATAAGTGCAGAGATGAAAAGATATATACAGACTAATGAAAATGACAATACAACATATCAGAATCTATGGGATGCAGCAAAAGCAGTGATAAGAGGGAAGTTCATATCACTTCAGGCATATATGAACAAACAAGAGAGAGCCCAAATGAACCACTTAACTTCACACCTTAAGGAACTAGAAAAAGAACAAAAACAACCCAAAACTAGCTGAAGAAAGGAGATAATAAAAATCAGAGCAGAAATAAATGAAATAGAGAACAGTAAAACTATAGAAAAAATTAATAGAACAAAGAGCTGGTTCTTTGAAAAGATCAATAAAATTGACAAACCCTTGGCAAGACTTACCAAGGAAAAAAGAGAAAGAACTCATATAAACAAAATCCAAAATGAAAGAGGAGAAATCACCACGGACACCGTAGATATACAAAGAATTATTGTAGAATACTATGAAAAACTTTATGCCACTAAATTCGACAATCTAGAAGAAATGGATAAATTCCTAGAACAATACAACCTTCCTAGACTGAGTCAAGAAGAAGCATAAAGCCTAAACAGACCTATTAGTAGAGAAGAAATAGAAAAAACCATTAAAAACCTCAATAAAAATAAAAGTCCAGTACCTGACGGCTATACCAGTGAATTTTATCAAACATTCAAAGAAGACTTGGTTCCTATTCTACTGAAAGTCTTCCAAAAAATTGAAGAAGAAGCAATACTTCCAAACACATTTTATGAGGCCAACATAACCCTCATACCAAAACCAGGCAAGGATGGCACAAAAAAAGAAAACTATAGACCAATATCTCTAATGAATACAGATGCTAAAATACTAAACAAAATACTAGCAAATCGAATACAACAACATATTAAAAAAATAATACATCACGATCAAGTGGGATTCATCCCAGAATCTCAAGGATGGTTCAACATACGTAAAACGGTTAACGTAATACACCATATCAACAAAACAAAGAACAAAAACCACATGATCTTATCAATAGACGCAGAAAAGGCTTTCGATAAAACACAACACAATTTTATGTTTAAGACTCTCAACAAAATGGGTATAGAAGGAAAATATTTCAACATGATAAAGGCCATATATGATAAACCATCAGCTAACATCATATTAAATGGCACAAAACTGAAGGCTTTCCCCCTTAAATCAGGAACAAGACAGGGTTGTCCACTCTCTCCATTCTTATTTAATGTGGTACTAGAGGTTCTAGCCAGAGCAATCAGACAAGACAAAGAAATAAAAGGCATCCATATTGGAAAAGAAGAAGTAAAGGTATCACTTTTTGCAGATGATATGATCCTATACATCGAAAACCCCAAAGAATCCACAAAAAGACTACTAGAAACAATAAGTCAATACAGTAAGGTCGCAGGATACAAAATTAACATACAGAAGTCAATAGCCTTTCTATATGCCAACAATGAAACAATTGAGAATGAACTCAAAAGAATAATCCCCTTCACAATTGCAACAAAAAAAATAAAATACTTAGGAATAAACATAACAAAGAATGTAAAGGACTTATATAATGAAAACTATAAACTACTGTTAAGAGAAATTGAGAAAGATATAATGAGATGGAAGAATATTCCTTGTTCTTGGTTAGGAAGAATAAATATAATCAAGATGGCTATATTACCCAAAGCAATATACAAATTTAATGCAATTCCCATCAAAATTCCAGTGACATTTTTTAAATAAATAGAGCAAAAAATCATCAGATTAATATGGAACTATAAAAAACCCCGAATAGCCAAAGCAATCCTAAAGAAAAAGAATGAAGCTGGGGGCATTACAATACCTAACTTCAAACTCTATTATAGGGCCATGACAATCAAAACAGCATGGTATTGGCAGAAAAATAGACACTCAGACCAATGGAACAGAATAGAAAGTCCAGAAATAAAACCACATATATATAGTCAAATAATTTTTGATAAAGGGGCCAAGAACATACAATGGAGAAAAGAAAGCCTCTTCAATAAATGGTGCTGGGAAAACTGGAAAGCCACATGCAAAAGAATGAAACTGGACTACAGTCTGTCCCCCTGTACTAAAATTAACTCAAAATGGATCAAAGATCTAAACATAAGACCTGAAACAATAAAGTACATAGAAGAAGACATAGGTACTAAACTCATGGACCTGGGTTTTAAAGAGCATTTTATGAATTTGACTCCAATGGCAAGAGAAACGAAGGCAAAAATTAATGAATGGGAGTACATCAGACTAAGAAGTTTTTGCTCAGCAAGAGAAACTGATAACAAAATAAACAGAAAGCCAACTAAATGGGAAATGATATTTTCAAACAACAGCTCAGATAAGGGCCTAATATCCAAAATATACAAAGAACTCATAAAACTCAACAACAAACAAACAAACAATCCAATAAAAAAATGGGAAGAGGACATGAACAGACACTTCTCCCATGAGGAAGTACAAATGGCCAACAGATATATGAAAAGATGCTCATCTTCTTTAGTTATTAGAGAAATGCAAATCAAAACTGCAATGAGATACCACCTCACACCTGTTAGATTAGCTATTATTAACAAGACAGGTAATAGCAAATGTTGGAGAGGCTGTGGAGAAAAAGGAACCCTCATACACTGTTGGTGGGAATGTAAAGTAGTACAACCATTATGGAAGAAAGTATGGTGGTTCCTCAAAAAACTGAAAATAGAACTACCTTATGACCCAGCAATCCCTCTACTGGGTATATACCCCAAAAACTCAGAAACATTGATACGTAAAGACACATGCAGCCCCATGTTCATTGCAGCATTGTTCACAGTGGCCAGGACATGGAAACAACCAAAAAGCCCGTCAATAGACGACTGGATATAGAAGATGTGGCACATATACACTATGGAATAGTACTCAGCCATAAGAGATGATGACATCGGATCATTTACAGCAAAATGGTGGGATCTTGATAACATTATACGAAGTGAAATAAGTAAATCAGAAAAAACCAGGAACTGCATTATTCCATACGTAGGTGGGACATAAAAGTGAAACTAGGAGACATTGATAAGAGTGTGGTGGTTACGGGGGGAGGGGGGAAAGGGAGAGGGAAAGGGGGAGGGGGAGGGGCACAAAGAAAACTAGATAGAAGGCGACAGAGGACAATCTGACTTTGGGTGATGGGTATGCAACATAATTGAACGACAAGATAACCTGGACTTGTTGATCTTTGAATATATGTAACCTGATTTATTGATGTCGCCCCATTAAAAAAATAAAATTATAATTAAAAAAAAAAGAAGTATAAATTCCCTGTACTTCCAAGCTTGCAGGTGTGCCAAACAGAGATATAACGGAGACCAGCAATCCTGCATCTTTGTCTTTAAAGGTAACACTGAAGACACCATCGCTTATCACTAAGTATGGTTTATTATCTTGGCTGAAGAGGGAGTAGTAGTTTTAGAAGCTTCTAATTGGTGTTTCCTTGTCTGATAGTTCTCACCCCATAGATTAAGGAACCAATGTGGGCTTTATGCCAATTACCAAGTATGATCATTTAAATGATATATTTGGTGAGCAGGCAGATGACCACTGTATGGTCATTTAGAGTCTCTGTTTTATCATCTGGTCTCCAGATACTGCCACTCTAACAGTGGGACTATGATGATACTTTAGGTATCCAGGTATCAATGTCATCGTGAGCCCTCTGTCTAATAGTCTTAAAGGGCAGTTTCCAAGTAAGTGGCTGTGACACCCTGGGAAGAACTGTGAGGAACATAACTGTACACCTGCCATGGTACTAATGGCCATTCTGTAGAGAGCTACTGTGTCTGAATGCATCCAGCCTACATGCAGCTGAGAGCAGAGGCAAGGCCCTGCTCATTTGAGGGTCACATGGCAAGGCAGGGTCATAAAAACAACTGGGAGGCTCTTCATGGTATTGATCCAGAAGCAGGGTAGGGTACACAGTGCAACCACAGGCTCAAGATGTTCTGATAGGCTTGTAGGATAGAGCCTCACATAGTGTTAGATCTGAAGTTATCACCTCCACCCCCCAGCACAATGCCCTTTTGTTTAAGCATAAAAATAGATGGGTTTTCCAGGCTCAGGGACATTGTGCCTCCACATGGGCACAGTGTCCCACCTGGCCCAAACTCTGTCTCTGTGTTTTCCTTCATCCTCTGTGGCCCCCACTCAGGTCTTCACTTCCCCACGTTGGCCGCAGCACCATTCCTTTTCTAGATGCAGACTCTCTTTCAGTCAATAGATTCTGGCTCTGAAAAGTAGCTCAGGTCTAGGAGCCATGTGACTTTATTGTGATGACTCCCCTCAGTGTTCTGATAATTAATTCTGATTGTACGGGTTAAATATTACCTTTTCTGGCTGGTTATTTTGCCCACAGGAATGCTATATTTTATTAGCTGCATCTATAACTCTCTGTAGCTCAGGCACCCTGGAAGCCACTTCCAACTTTGCCACTCATGAGGATAATTGAATCTGCTTATCTTATAATTATTGACTGCCATCATCTGGCAATTGTTGTCTTGGTTCCTTTCATTCCCATTGCTCTCAGTGAGCTTTCCTTTCTAGTAGACTTTTCTGCCGTAGCCTTGCCTTACGAGAAGGACAACCACTGAACTTCGTGATGCTGCCTCCTTCTCACTAGTGCATTCCTCATTGTCTTGGTGGACTGGCTGTTCTCTGGACCAAAAATGAAAATCTGGCAGAATCTGGAGGAGCTGTGCTCCCAGGTGCTGTCCATGCCAACAGCTGAGCCGGCAGGTGAGCAACATGTATTTGGGCTGCAACATGCCTGGCCCTGGACCAACTTTCAGGGCACAGAACAACGGCTCTTTCGCTTCTGCCTTTCAAATCTCATGAAAATTTCTCTCAAAGCCAAAGCTGACCTGGCACCAAACAAAGAAAAGAATTCGGAAAAACATGATTTCAACTCAGTGAACTTGACACACTGTAGTCATAACAACTTCCATTGCTTCTGAATCAAACTGTCTCTAATTTTCAGTTACAATAGTTTAAAAACAGTATTCAGCACAATTTAAGGTATAATTGTGTTGGTACCTTATCCTGAGAACTGCTGTTTCCCTCTATCACCATTTTATTTATTGAAGCATTTATCTCTTTTCTTTTAAACCAGGGGTTTTCTTACTGATTTTATCAGAGATTGCTGGAAGAGCATAGGTAAAAGCTTCCTTACTTTATCTTTGTTATCAGTTGGAACCCCTACTCCCTCTGCTATTTCCATTACTTGATGAAATATAATGCTTAATTAAAATATATTCATTTGTTAAGAAATCACATTTGGTCAGATGGCTTTCTTAGGGTGGAATGCAACATTCTCCTCATTTCTTTTAGGTCTACTCTGAAGCTGGCCTACCTTCATGGTCAACCCCACTGGAAAAAACAAAACAAAGCAAAACAAAACATAATAGCCCCAAAGTAGAAGCATTACAAATACTCATTAATTTAGGAATAAACAAAATTGGTATATCCATATAAGAGAATATTTTTTAGCCGTAAGAATGAAGTATTGACACATGTACAACTTGGATAAAACTTGAAATGTTATATCACCTCAAAGAAAGAAGGAAAAAAATTTCTTTTTTTCCTTTCTTTTCCAAGTGAGAGGAGGGGAGATAGACAGACTCCCACATGTGCCTTGACAGTGATCCACCCAGCAACTCCCATTTGGGGCCGATGCTCTATCCATCTGGGGTCATGCTCACAACTGAACTATTTTTAGTACCTGTGGCAGAGAGCCATGGCTGTGGGAGAGGAATAGTAAGAACAATAGAAGGAAGAGAGATGGAGAAGCAGATGGCCACTTCTTCTATGTGACCTGACCAGGAATCAAACCTGGAACATCCACATGCCAGGTTGATGCTCTACTGGTGAGCCAACTGGCCAGAGCCGAAAATTTCTTATATTATTTCACTTATATGTAATGTCAAGAATATGCAAATTTAAAAAGACAGAGGGTATATTAATTTTTGATAAGGAATGGTGGACACAAGGAATTGGAAGTACCTGCTGAAGTGTACAGAGATTATTTTGGGGGTGACGTGTATTCTGGAAAAAAAGTGGTGCATTGTACATTTGCTGAAAACCACTGTATTTCACTCTTTAAAAGGGCTAAAGTGATTATTTTTGTGTTATGTGAATTGTATCTCAAATAAAAAATTGCAAAACAAAACAAATGTGGAAGAAAAGTGGTAATTTTGTTTTCATTAGTTTGTGTAACTCTATACGTGCATAGTTACTATCCTCAATTACTCCAGGGAAGCTATTTCAGAGCTTTTGTACATATGGTTCTTTGGGCGGCATTTTCAACCATTCTAACAAAATTCAGTGAGTTAGAAGATGCAACAGATGTCTTTCTTTGCTATGTGTGCTAGAAAAAAAAATATTATTAACAACAAGAATGAAGACCCATGTACAGAATTTCTTAGCCTTTTCACTCTCTTCTCTCAACCTCTCTCTCTCCACCCCTCTCTGACACATACAGATATTGTGTTAGGAACTGAAATAGCTTATATACATAGAATATTTGTTGAGATATAAGATACACTAAAATTGATGCTAATTCATTATGTTTTAAATCTTAAATATAGAATTTTTAATACATTAATTTTACTCTGTAAGCCAATGAATTGAAAGTGATTGTGAGAGTAATCAGTTTTCAAAATTTTTACTTAGATGACAAAATAACTGCCCAGGAGAAATTCTTAGGAGATCAATATAATTAACTTGACTCATCCAGCAATTTCTTTCTTCTCTCCTTGGGCCCAGACCACCTGTTCTGTGTGTCTGTTACAGGGCCCAACTTCAGCTTATGAAAAGCAGCCAGGTTGCTTTGCCAGGAGTCCCAGGTTTTATTCTTGCACATGTTTCTTCCTCTGGATCAGCTGGCCCTTGATTTCCTAAACTTTCTACCTTTGAAGTCCTAGTGATCAGTCTAGCTAGCCACTTTGACTTTTCATCTGCCCTACTTGGATGAATTTTCTTCTGTTTGGGGCATTCTATTACACTTGCCTAGAATCTACAAAGAGTAGTCAGTCAAGTCTTGCTGCGTGTGATCTTGGCATCCAACATATTATTAGGATGCTTTAGGCTCTAATTAACAGAAACTATAATTTAAACTGGAGTAAGTATAAGCATGTGTTGTCACAGGGAGAAGTCCAGGGATACAGCAGACTCTAGGGAAGGGTCGGGAACCTTTTTGGCTGAGAGAGCCATGAACGCCACATATTTTAAAATGTAATTCCATAAAATGTGTATGTTATGCATTATCCAATAAAAATTTGGTGTTGTCCCGGAGGACAGCTGTGATTGGCTCCAGCCACCTGCAACCATGAACATGAGTGGTAGGAAATGAATGGATTGTAATACGTGAGAATGTTTTATATTTTTAACATTAATATTTTTTTATTAAAGATTTGTCTGTGAGCCAGATGCAGCCATCAAAAGAGCCACATCTGGCTCGCGAGCCATAGGTTCCTGACGCCTGCTCTAGGGTCACTTAATTTTTCAGTTCCAAGGTTCTTTTGTCCCTCTGCCTTCTTTGGCAGAAGTTTTTTTTCCCAGATTGGTACCAAGTACTGGAAGCAACTCTAGGCATCATTTCCAGACACAACCATATCCCGAAGGTGGAGACAATTGTTTCTTGTTTGGTTTGCTCTAAAGAAAGAGGAAACTGTTTTCCTAAAGCATTTCCCACCCTCTGCCCTCCTACTGGCAGATTTCCTCTAATGTATCATTGGCCAGAATTGAGCTGTGGTACCAGCCTACGTGTAGTCATTGCAAAAGAAACAGTGATGACCATTTAATCGGCACCCATGGGGTGGGGGATAAGATTTGTCTCTGAACTGCATGGTGATGTAGGGGAGGCTGGACACCTTAATGACATTTGGGTTTTATTAAGAAGGAAAGAGAGAGGATGGGTGCTCTCTCTTGGCAGGCAACCGGTGGTGCCTGCTATGTTACCGTATACCACTTTATCATATTTATCATGCATAAACATGCCCTGCACTGTAGAGTCAGGTAGATTTGGATTCATGCCCTGTATGAACTTTGGTCTCTCCAGGTAACCTTGATTAAAACACTTAATTTTACTAGGCTAGGGTTTTTTTTTGTTGTTGTTTGTTTGTTTTCTTTTTGCGCGAGAGAGAGATAGGAGGGGAAAGAGAAGAATCAACTCATTGTTGTGGCACCTTATTTGTTCATTGATTGCTTTCTCATATGTGCCTTGACGGGGGCGAGGGAGCTCCAGCCAAGCCAGTCACCTCATTGCTCAAGCCAAAGACCTTGGGTTCAAGCCAGCGACCTTTGGACTTAAACCAGTAACCGTGGGGTCATGTCTATGATTCCATGCTCATGCTGCTGACCCCATGCTCAAGCTGGTGAGCCTGCGCTCAAGCCAGTGACCTTGGGGTCTCAAACCTGGGTCCTCAGAGTCTCAAGCCAATGCCCTATCCACTGCTCCACTGCCTGGTCAGGCCATATCTATCTATGTATCTATCTATACACATGCAAACATATATTTAATATTTAAAGTGGATATAACTATCTTTTAGGGTTATTGATTATTAAATAAGAATAACAACAATAACCATTAAACAAAAAATTGATAGAATTTTGACCTTAGTAGATTCTTTTTTTTTTTTTTTTGTACTTTTCTGAAGCTGGAAATGGGGAGAGACAGTCAGACAGACTCCCACATGTGCCTGACCGGGATCCACCCGGCACGCCCACCAGGGGCGACGCTCTGCCCACCAGGGAGCGATGCTCTGTCCCTCCAGGGCGTCGCTCTGCCATGGCCAGAGCCACTCTAGTGCCTGGGGCAGAGGCCAAAGAGCCATCCCCAGCGCCCGGGCCATCTTTGCTCCAATGGAGCCTTGGCTGCGGGAGGGGAAGAGAGAGACAGAGAGGAAGGAAGGGGTGGGGGTGGAGAAGCAAATGGGCGCTTCTCCTGTGTGCCCTGGCCGGAAATCGAACCCGGTCCCCCGCACGCCAGGCCGACGCTCTACTGCTGAGCCAACTGGCCAGGGCCGACCTTAGTAAATTCTTAATTTAGTTTTTTCTTTTTCATTTTCTTAAAACTTTTAACTCCCCATCTGGGCAAAAGCACTTAAATTCTGCAAATTTTATTTATGGCTGGGCTGGCAAAGATTTTGCTTGAGAAACACAATATCAAAGCTCTTCTAGTCCTACTATATAGCATCCCATTTTATTTTCTTTGTATTGGGTACAGGAGTGTTTATTGAGTTGTAATATTAGCACAATTTTTATTTATAAAATAAAATATTAATTGTTATGTAACCTGCCTGGCACAAAGACAGTGCCATGTTGTTCTGACTGAGGAACTTGTAAATTATGCAAAAGGGTGACTAAGGGTGTCAGATAAACCAGACTTAGAACATGTGCTAACTTGTCACAAAACCTAAAACAGGTAGGTAGAGATCAACTCTACCACCACAAAAATCTCATCTGATCTAGTTTCAAACAATGTTTTGAATTGAAGCTGATCTCAAGCTAATAATACCCAAATTGGAATTGAGTGGTAGCTATGTAATAAAATCTTATGTGAATTTACCATTGCAAATAGACTTGATATTTCTCTTTAAAATATTTGAATTTATTCTTTATGAGTTCATGTTTACTAGGTGAAAGGATGTAATATGTGATAAGTTATAAGGGTGAAGTTAAGGCAGGAAATGTACCCAAGATTAACAGCTGTATTACTTGTGTTGCTGAGTTTACTAGCTGTTCCCTTAAATACTTCTAGTAAATGTATCTTGGGAGTATAACTTTCCCTCCTTTCTCAGGCTATAATTTTTACCTTTGCACCATTGAGCAACCAAAGAGCAACAACAAAAATTTGACTGTCTAATTTTCCTGTGTTGGGGAGTGTGAGGATCTCGAGACTTTGAGGAGGAATGTTTTTCACTAAAGATTCTGCTGTGAGGTAGCTGGGACGAATAAGGAAGCAGATTGTCTGAGTTTAGCTGGTCCCTGACAACCTTTTCCTCACTTCTATAGCAAAAGAAAAGTATTACGCAAAACAAAGCAAAACCAGAAGTGTCATAGACAGGGACAACAGTATGGTGATTACCAGGAAGAAAGAGTGGTGGGGGAGGTGGAGAAGGGTATGGGGTGATAATTGGTGATGGAAAGAGACAGGATTTGGGTGGAACACACAATACAGTATACAGATGATGTATTATAGAATTGTATACCTGAAACTGATATAATTGTATTAACCAATGTCACCCAATCAATTCAGTTAAAAAAAAAAAAGGTGCCATAGTCTCCAGCTAAGGATGTTCTCCAGGATTGGCCTCACGTGCCATGCTTGGCACTTTCACTTACCTCATTTCTCCAGCTTTTTGCCCTATTTCCTTTCTCTGCTGAGCCCCTTCAGACCAACAACTTGGTTGAATATTCTGCCCTGGTTTTCTATCTCGATGTTCTTAATCACTATCTATTAGTTTAATCTCAGCTCTCAGATGCTGAATTAACTTTGGGTTGGAGTGGAGAGCCGTGCTCCACCACATTCCCCAAGGGACCATGGGTAATCCAGGTCCAGTGTTCCTATTTCTTGATGAGATGATTTGGCATATCTAAATTGCAATAAATCATAGAGATGGTGATAGATATAGGGTCTAGTTCTAATTGCGCTGTTTTTTGTGTGATCTTGGACAGGTCAAATCTCTTCTATAAACCTAGACTTCCTTATCTGTAAAATGCTGATGAATTGACTTACTTCACAGAGTAGTCTCTATGAAGCTTTGGAAGCATTTTCTCATTTAATCCTCAGAAATGATATGAAATTAGAATATATAATATTACTTGACTCTTAGAATAGGCACAAAGTAATTCCTAACCCTTTCACCAATGCTCTGTTGTCGTCCTAGACTATAGGGATAAATGGCTGAAAATCTGGACATTAAAACTGTTTTCTGAGTATATGAGCCCTTACTACTTGAAACTGCTATGATTTTATCTGTCAACATTTACCATATGCAATTCTTTCTCTGTATAAATTTATAGGATGTAGAAGAAAAATATCATCCAAATGTTCAATATTTTTTTAAATGAATTAGCAATTCATGATGTGGAACCAGGATACCTAAAGGTGATAACCTTCCATCTCTTTGTGTCATAAAAGATTCCTTTGTATTGACCACGAGAAGCAATCACCCATGGTTTAGGAGATGAAGGTGACACTATTCTAAGCTAGTAGAAGATTTGCAGTGTCTATCATAGCATTTCTGACTTCTGGAGGAACTAAAAGTTTTAAGTTACTTATTCAATTATTTGACCATCTACATTCTGTCTGGCACTGTGGACCCAAAGACATGGCCCCTGCTTTTGAGGGTCTGGGCAGCCAGAGAGTTAAAGTAGCATGTTCTAAAACAGGGACATGTGCACAGCAACTGGATTTTTGGCACATAGCCATGATGCCGAGGATAGACAGCCCAAAACTAACACAAAAGTGATATTCAGTCAAGGATGAGGAATAGCAGTCTGGGATTATTTTAGACTCGGGCTTTCAGAAGGCATATCAAAGTCTGAGGAAAATGAAGCAGTTGTGTCCCATGGGAGATAAAGTCAAAGTTGTATGAGAGAGGGGTTTATCTTTCTAGCAATTTTTTAAGTGTGCATGCAGTATTGTTTACTACAGACACACATGTTGTACAGCAGATCTCTGGGACCCAGTCATCATAACAAGCCCTATGCCTCTCTCCTCTGCCCTGCAAGCCCCATTCTACCCTCTGCTTCTATGTGTTTGAGTACTCTCGGTACCTCACATGAATGGAATCACGTAGTATTTGTCCTGTGACTGACTAGTTCCATTTAGTATTATATCCTCAAAGTTCATCTGTATTGTCACACATGGCAGCATTTCTTCTTTCTTAAGGCTGAAAGAATTCCCTTTTATGTATATGTTACATTTTCTTTATCCATTCATGGATTCTTAAATGATGGACATTTAAGCCATTTCCATATCTTAGCAATTGTGAGTAGAACTGTAGTAAACATGTAAGTGCAAATAACTCTTCAAGATACCGATTACAATTCTTTTGGGTACATTTCCAAACATGGGATTGTTGGATTATATAATATTTTCATTTTTAATTTATTTGAGGAAGAGAGGGTCTCATCTTTTGATTGGACAAAAGGTGACCAGTTTATGACTCAGTAATTCAAAAGTCACTTCTACAACATCTAAATGCTGTATAATGCTTAGATATATTTCTGGGCTCTCTGTGAAGTTGCATAAATCTCAATAGATTTTAGTGTCATTACCAGGAAGAGATAATGTAGTTCAGTGGTTAAAAAGCATGGTCTCCGGGGCCAGACTTTCTGGATTTCAATCCTGGCTATGTCTTTAGGACCTATGTGAACATGAGCAAGTAACTGGGCTACTCTGGGCATCAGTTTCTCTATCATCAGTGTAAGAGAAATATTAATGGTACCAACTCTGTGACATAGCTGTGAGTATTTAATAAATTAATATATGTGAAGCACACATATAAATACATAAATAAATTGTATGCTGAATACTGGATGCAATTCTAAGTATTTCTCACACTTAGCTTTCTGCTAATATTGTATTCTTTTTTTTTTTTTTTTACATTTTTCCAAAGCTGGAAACGGGGAGGCAGTCAGACAGACTCCCGCATGCACCCAACCGGGATACACCTGGCATGCCCACCAGGGGGTGATGCTCTGCCTATCCAGGGCATCGCTCTGTTGCATCCAGAGCTATCCTAGCGCCTGAGGCAGAGCCACAGAGCTATCCTCAGTGCCTGGGCAAACTTTGCTCCAATGGAGCCTTGGCTGCTGGAGGGGAAGAGAGAGATAGAGAGGAAGGAGAGGGGGAGGGGTGGAGAAGCAGATGGGCACTTCTCCTGTGTGCCCTGGCCGGGAATCGAACCCGGGACTCCTGCACGCCAGGCCGACGCTCTACTACTGAGCCAACCGGCCAAGGCTAATATTGCATTCTTTAAATTACTATTGAGTTATAAAGCTTTTATAGCTAGATACGTGGTAAAGCCAGTTGTCCATCATGGTTTTTTTGAAAATTTACTTAGATACAGAATTCTGCTTTTGGCTGTGATAGTTTTGACTGTGGGATTTCCCTCCTGCTTTAAACAATTAAAATACTTAAAACAATGGTTTTTAGACATTGGGTAAGAGGCAGCACAGGACCATGATTCCTTAGAGAAAGGAATCAGTTCACTGTCTAGGAGTTTCCAAAGTCACAGGGCAAGCATGAGGAGCCCAAACAAGGGTGCATGTTCTCCCCGAATTGTGGAGACAGAGTTGAGAATTCAGGGAGATCAGGAGAACTAGAATTTTCAGAACAGAATACAAGGGAGGAGAGAACTGGAAAGACAGAGAGAACTGGAGATCAGGAGAGGATTTCTCTCATTTTTTAGCTAAGTACTGATCCAGTGAGTACATATGAGGAAAAGAACCACTGTAAATTAGCAGGTGAAAAATTACTGGAGCTCAAACCTGGACAGATTTCTCAGTTGGTTGGAGCGTCATCCAGAAGCACAGAGGCTGCAGATTTGATCTCTGGTCAGGGCGCATATAGGAGCAGCTTGATGTTGCTGTCTCTGTTTCTCTCTTCCTGTCTCTCTGTTTCTCTCTCCCTGCCTCTCTGTAAAAATTTTTCAAGATAAAGAAAAGAGAAGAAAAAAAAATTTTCCGGAGCTCACACAAGGTTGGAGTAGTTCATGTTCCCAATATCCAGAATAAAGAAATCTCATAATATGTCTGTTGTTGGATTAAATACTGGTGTTTTACTTCACTAAAATCCAAATAGCCTTTAGACTTAAGCCTGTGTTGGTCTTACCAAACAAAGATTAAAAGTAGACTTGAAATTTATTTGTTCCATATAATTTTACTGCATCCCAGAAGAAATATAAAAAGCATATAAAAAGAAATTTTAAAAAATTGCATCTAGAATATAAAGTTCACAAGGTCTGCCATTCAGTGAGAATTATCAGATATACAGAGAAGCAGGAAAATACTTAAATTAATCAAGATAGACTCTGTAATGTTGTAAATGATAAAATTATTAGAGAAGGACATTAAAACAGCTATTACAAATATACACACTATACCAAAAAGGTAGAGGAAAGCATGATCATGTTAATAAAAGACATAGAGGATACTAAAAAAATAAAAATAAAAAAGACTAAAATCAAACTTCTGAAGATGATATATAATATATAATATATAATTTATACTTTAAATTTATAATTTATAATATATAATATATAGATAATATATAATTTATAATATATAATATATATAATATATAATATATATAATATAATAATATAATAATATATAATAATATATGAAAAGGAAAATACACTGGATGATATTAATAGCAGATTCAGGAGAAAAGATTAGTGAATTTCAATTCATAGTGATAGAAGTGGTCTCAAATTAAGCAGAGAAAGAAAAAGGACTGAAAATAAATAGAGCATCAGGAAGCTGAGGGACAACTTTAAGTTGCCTAAGATTTATATAACTAGAGAGCCCAAGAAGAGGAGAATTTGGGGAGAGACAAAAATAATAGATGAAATTTTCAAAATTTATGTAAACTATAAACCTAATTGTGGGAGTAAAATACCATCACATACACAAGTCCTGTTCACAAAGAGGGAAGAGTATACAGAGTGTGTAACCAGGGGTCAGCAATCTTGGGGAACACCTTGGAGTTGTGCCTACTACAAGGAAGACTTAATGAATACAAAGGGCATAAAAAATGAGCGAAGAAGAGCTAAAACAAATAAGCAAATAGCAGCTGGCAGATCTAAACCATATCAATAATCACATTAAATTTAAATGGACTAAACACCACAATTATATGACAGAGATTGACAGACTGGACAAGGAAACAGTTTCAACTCTGTGCTGTTTACAAGAAAATTCATTTTAAATGTAAAGTCACAAGTAGATCAAAAGCAAATAGATAGAAATGACAAACCATCTTAACACTAACCAAAAGAAAGCCTAAGTGGTTATGTTTACTCTTTTTAAAAAGTAAATTTCAGAATCTTGGTAACAATAAATAGAGTACTTTAATAATGATAAAAAGGTAACTTTATTCAGGGTGCATAATCCTAAATGTTTATATATTAATAACAAAATTGCAAATTACGTAAAGCAAAAATAGGGCTGAAAGGAGAAGTAAATCTCCAATTGTACTTGAAGAATTCAACACCTATCTCTCAACTGATAGTACAAGTCAAAAGAAAATCATAAACATATGGAAGTCCTGAACAACACTATTGATCAATGGAACCTAACTGACATTTTAAAACACTCTACCCCCAACAATAGCAGGACACACATTCCATATCTTGCCACTATTGGCATTTTGGGTTAGATAATTACTTGTGACATCCTGTCTTGTGAATTGGAGGATGTTTAGCAGCACTGTTTGTCTGTTACCCACTACATGCTAGAAGCACCTTTTCCATAGTTACAAAAAGCAAAATTGTCAGACATTACCAAATGACCCTTTGGCGGCAAAACCACCCCCAATTGAAAATTCCTAGTTTAAAAGATAATTTTGCGGAGTGACGTCACGGAAATGGCGCCGTGAGCAGCGCGTCCGACAGATCTCCCCTAAATCACAACAAATTTATCAACTAGAAACAGAAAAATTTATCCTCGGAGCATTCCGGAGTTCCACACAAACTGAAAGCGAAAGGACTGTTATCACTTGAATCTGAGAGATGAGGGTGTGGAGGAAGCTACCGCAGCAACGTTCATTCAAGCCGCGAGGTAGTGCACCTGTGGTGAGTCAGCCCACACTCGGAAGCCGCGAGCAGCCGCGGGAGCGCGCCTGGTACGGTTGCAGAGCGAGCACCACCCACACTCCAGAGCGCGAGCAGCCACCGGCGTGCCCGGTCCGGTTGCAGAGTGAGCACCGCCCACACTCGGGAGCAGCGAGCAGCCGCCAGCGAGCGCCCGGTCCGGTTGCAGAGCAAGCACCGCTAATGTTCCCAGTGGCCCACGCACTGCGAGTGAGAGTCGCCAGCCACGGGTGCCCGGAGCACCCCATTCGCGCGCGTGCCCTGGGCATTCCACATGCCCAGAGCGCCTTACTGGCCCGCACACCCAGGGTGCCCCATTATCCTGCACCTGGTGCGATTCAGCCGCCAGCGGCAGGGCGAGTGGGAGAGGCACCAGGGTGGTCTTCTACTTGGGAGATTCTCTCCGTAGGCAGGGCACCTCACCCAGCCATTCAAGCTAACAATCAAGCGTTGGGGGAGGGGCGCGCGCAGGCAGCCTAAAATACCTTCGGGAGCACAGCTGCGACCCAATCACTGAAATTAGCTTAACCCATGAAATCTGCACACCCTCGGTTCTAATTGATAAGATCTCTCTCAGTTCAGGGACCCAAGACAAGAGGCATGATATTTTTTAGTGCCTCTCGCTAAAGGGGCGGGGGCAACTTCTGATTGATAGAGCTTCCATATTCAGGGATAAACGCTAAGGGAGACTTGGCAGATAATAAGATCTATACTACACTAGTCGCAAGCAGAGACTAGTGCCTCTTCTTCCCAGCCAAAACAGGCTACAAAGTGTGGAAAGCCTGGGTTGAGAGGTCCAACTGAATGCTAGGTGCTGAACAGTCACCTTGACAACAATTGACTCCCACCCCCGCCTGATTACACTGGAGGCCCTGACTGCCAGAGCCTTTCCCAAAGCCTTGCACTGAGTGGGGATAGAGTGGGGATTTCCCAGCTCTTTGAGCCTCTTACTCCCCAGGCAGAAGCAGTTGCAGCCTTATAGCTGGAACACCAGGCTGCTAATTCAGGAAGGGGGGACTAGGAGAGAGAATCCAGGAAAGCAAACTCTCTCATCGTTGGACCCTGCAAACGCCAACAAGCCTTGACTACCAGCAAGACTAAAGCCAATTATATGACATTGCCATAGAATCCCATCAACTGCAAATCCCTACCTAAGTGTGACACAGGGGCAGAGCCTGGGGTACAGAGTCACCGACCAGGAAGAGGGAGAGAAAAGAAAAAGGAAGAAGTTAACCTCTCAAAATCAAGAAAAATCCACAGACTTTACAACTTGTTCCACTAATTTTTTTTTTGTTGTTGTTTGTTTCTTCTATCTTATTGCCTTTATTTCCTCCACCTCGGTCCTTCTATTCTCTGCTCATCTTATGCTTCCCTTTTCTTGAACTACACTACCCATAACTGTTACATTTTATTTCTCTTCTTCATCCTCACCCTCCTTTAAGGTTATACTCCAAAACACTTAACTCTCACTCTCTCCTCTTTTGTTTTTTTTTTGATTTGCTTTATTTTGTTTTTTTCTCTTCCTTTTTTATTTCTTCCTTCGTTTTTCTCTTTTTCTTATTTTTTCCTTTCAATTCGTTTTTTCTTTTCTCGTTTTACTTTCCTCCCATTTAATCCTCAATCACGAACAAATTAGTTAATTTGGGACTCAAGGCTTTTCTTGGCTTTATTTTTCTTTTTTGCTTTTGTTTTTGTTTTTTTCTTGTTTGTTTATTTTTGTGGCATTTTGGGTCCTCCCAACCCAAGGTCTCCATTGTATTTAGTCTTCACTCCACTTAATACAACAGATTTTTACTTATTATTTTTATTTTTTTCTTCTTTATTATTCTTTTTTTGGTCCTTTTTTCTGGCTCCCTCTTATCCCTCTAATTATATCTCTTAGTTGACCATCACTTACAAGCAAATCATCTTATGCTTGTCTAAAATTTTCTTCCTTTTTTTTTTTTTTTTTTTTGCATTTAGTAGGTCCCTACTCCCTTTTTTTGCCCCTTGAACTCTTCACCCCAATTCAGGCCCTCCATTATAGGCACGATATTTCCCTGAGGAGGGGAGAGGAGGGAAAGAGAAGAAAGAAAAAAAGGGGGAAATAATAAATTATTACTGTTTTTTTTTGTGGGGTGTTTTACCTTTTTTTTTTTTTTTTTTTACTTTTTACTCTTTATTAATTCTAATTAGTGCCATCAACAAGACCACACTCAGATGCCATTAAGAAGGAGGAAATAGAATATTATGGATACAAAAGAAAGAGAGGTAACACAAATAGATGTGGAAAAATCTATGGAGAAAAGACTTAACATATTGGAAGCCTTGGAGCTAAATGACAGAGAATTTAAAATAGAAATCTTAAAAATACTCAGAGATATACAAGAAAACACAGAAAGGCAATATAGGGAGATCAGAAAACAACTCAATGAACACAAAGAATATATTACCAAGGAAATTGAAACTATTAAAACAAATAAAAAGAAATGAAAAACTCAATTCATGAGCTGAAAAACGAGGTAACAAGCTTAGCTAACAGAACAGCCCAGATTGAGGATAGGATTAGTGAAATAGAAGACAAACAACTTGAGGCACAACAGAGAGAAGAAGAAAGAGACTCAAAAATAATAAAAAACGAGAAAGCCCTACAGGAATTGTCTGACTCCATCAGAAAGAATAACATAAGAATAATAGGTATATCAGAGGGAGAAGAGAAAGAAAATGGAATGGAGAATATACTCAAACAAATAATAGACGAGAACTTCCCAAGCCTGTGGAAAGAACTAAAGCCTCAAATTCAAGAAGCAAACAGAACACCGAGTTTTCTTAACCCCAACAAACCCACTCCAAGGCACATCATAATAAAGATGACACAAACCAATGACAAAGAAAAAATTCTCAAGGCAGCCAGGGAAAAGAAGAGTACAACATATAAAGGAAGGCCTATTAGATTATCATCAGATTTCTCAGCAGAAACTCTACAAGCTAGAAGAGAGTGGACCCCAATATTTAAAGCCCTGAAAGAGAGGAACTTTCAGCCAAGAATACTATACCCATCAAAGCTATCCTTCAAGTATGAAGGAGATATAAAAACATTCACAAATACAGAAAAGATGAGAGAATTTATCAACAGAAAGCCCCCACTCCAGGAAATACTAAAGGGGGTTTTCCAACCAGATTCAAAGAAAAAAAGAAAACAACACCACAAGTAACAGCTCCACCAAGAACACAATAAAACCAAATTTAAACTGTGACAACAAAGGAAAAAAAGGGAGGAGAGGATGGAGATTAACAGTAGCAAAGACGATGAAGTGCAGAAATACTCATAAGATAGGGTACTACAATGAATATGGTAGGTACCCTTTTCATTACTTAATGGTAACCACCCTTGAAAAAACCACCACAAAAACACTTGACTTAAAAAAGGTAGCAACAGAGGAAAGAAGTATGGAACACAAACAAACAAAAACAAATGATAGAAAAACAAAAGAGAAGAATCAAACTAGATACCAAACTAACAGAACGCAATTTATAAAATGGCAGTAGGGAACCCACAAGTGTCAATAATTACACTAAATGTAAATGGATTAAACTTACCAATAAAAAGACACAGAGTAGCAGAATGGATTAAAAAAGAAAATCCAACTATATGCTGCCTACAAGAAACACATCTAAGCAACAAGGATAAAAACAAATTCAAAGTGAAAGGCTGGAAAACAATACTCCAAGCAAACAACACCCAAAAAAAAGCAGGCGTAGCAATACTCATATCTAATAATGCTGACTACAAGACAGAAAAAGTACTCAGAGACAAAAATGGTCATTTCATAATGATTAAGGGGAAGTTGAATCAAGAAGACATAACAATCCTTAATATATATGCACCAAACCAAGGAGCACCAAAATATATAAGACAGCTACTTATTGACCTTAAAACAAAAACTAACAAAAATACAATCATAGTTGGAGACCTCAATACACCGCTGACGGCTCTAGATCGGTCATCCAAACAGAGAATCAATAAAGATATAGTGGCCTTAAACGAAATACTAGAACACCTGGATATGATAGACATCTACAGGACACTTCATCCCAAAGCGACAGAGTATACATTTTTCTCTAGTGTACATGGAACATTCTCAAGAATTGACCATATGTTGGGCCACAAAGACAATATCAGCAAATTTAGAAAAATTGAAATTGTACCAAGCATATTTTCTGATCATAAAGCCTTGAAACTAGAATTCAACTGCAAAAAAGAGGAGGAAAAACCCACAAAAATGTGGAAACTAAACAACATACTTCTAAAAAATGAATGGGTCAAAGAAGAAATAAGCGCAGAGATCAACAGATATATACAGACAAATGAAAATGAAAATACGACATATCAGAATCTCTGGGATGCAGCAAAAGCAGTAATAAGAGGAAAGTTCATATCACTTCAGGCCTATATGAACAAACAAGAGAGAGCCGAAGTAAACCACTTAAATTCACACCTTAAGGAACTAGAAAAAGAAGAACAAAGACAACCCAAAACCAGCCGAAAAAAGGAGATAATAAAAATCAGAGCAGAAATAAATGAAATAGAGAACAGAAAAACTATAGAAAAAATCAATAAAACAAGGATTTTTTGTTTGGTTCTTTGAAAAGATCAACAAAATTGACAAACCCTTGGCAAGACTCAACAAGGAAAAAAGGCACAGGACTCAAATAAGTAAAATCCAAAATGAAAGAGGAGAGATCACCACAGACATCATAGATATACAAAGAATTATTGTAGAATACTATGAAAAATTATATGCCACCAAATACAACAATCTAGAAGAAATGGATAAATTCCTAGAACAATACAACCTTCCTAGACTGAGTCATGAAGAAGCAGAAAGCCTAAACAGACCAATCAGCAGGGAGGAAATAGAAAAAACTATTAAAAACCTCCCCAAAAATAAAAGTCCAGGCCCAGATGGTTATACTAGTGAATTCTATCAAACATTCAAAGAAGACTTGGTTCCTATTCTACTCAAAGTCTTCCAAAAAATTGAAGAAGAAGCAATACTTCCAAACACATTTTATGAGGCCAACATAACCCTCATACCAAAACCTGGCAAGGATGGCACAAAGAAAGAAAACTGCAGACCAATATCTCTAATGAATACAGATGCTAAAATACTAAACAAAATACTGGCAAACCGAATACAACAACATATTAAAAAAATAATACATCATGATCAGTGGGATTCATCCCAGAATCTCAAGGATGGTTCAACATACGCAAAACGGTTAACGTAATACACCATATCAACAAAACAAAGAACAAAAACCACATGATCTTATCAATAGATGCAGAAAAGGCTTTTGATAAAATACAACACAATTTTATGTTTAAGACTCTCAACAAAATGGGTATAGAAGGAAAATATCTCAACATGATAAAGGCCATATATGATAAACCATCAGCCAACATCCTATTAAACGGCATAAAACTGAGGACTTTCTACCTTAAATCAGGAACAAGACAGGGTTGTCCACTCTCTCCACTCTTATTTAACGTGGTGCTAGAAGTTCTGGCCAGAGCAATCAGACAAGACAAAGAAATAAAAGGCATCCATATCGGAAAAGAAGAAGTAAAGCTATCACTTTTTGCTGATGATATGATCCTATACATCGAAAACCCGAAGGACTCCACAAAAAGATTATTAGAAACAATAAACCAATACAGTAAGGTCGCAGGATACAAAATTAACATACAAAAGTCCATAGCCTTTCTATATGCCAACAACGAAATATTAGAAAACGAACTCAAAAAAATAATCCCCTTCACGATTGCAACAAAAAAAATAAAATACCTAGGAATAAACATAACAAAGAATGTAAAGGACCTATATAATGAAAATTACAAAGCATTGTTAAGGGAAATCGAAAAAGATACAATGAGATGGAAAAATATTCCTTGTTCTTGGATAGGAAGAATAAATATAATCAAAATGGCCATATTACCCAAAGCAATATACAAATTTAATGCAATTCCCATCAAAATCCCTATGAGATTTTTTAAAGAAATGGAACAAAAAATCATCAGATTTATATGGAACTATAAAAAACCCCGAATAGCCAAAACAATCCTAAGGAAAAAGAATGAAGCTGGGGGCATTACAATACCTGACTTTAAACTATATTATAAGGCCACGATAATCAAAACAGCATGGTATTGGCAAAAAAATAGACACTCAGACCAATGGAACAGAATAGAAAGCCCAGAAATAAAACCACATATATATGGTCAAATAATCTTTGATAAAGGGGCCAACAATACGCAATGGAGAAAAGAAAGCCTCTTCAACAAATGGTGTTGGGAAAACTGGAAAGCCACATGCAAAAGAATGAAACTCGACTATAGCCTGTCCCCGTGTACTAAAATTAATTCAAAATGGATCAAAGACCTAAATATAAGACCTGAAACAATAAAGTACATAGAAGAAGACATAGGTACTAAATCATGGACCTGGGTTTTAAAGAACATTTTATGAACTTGACTCCAATGGCAAGAGAAGTGAAGGCAAAGATAAATGAATGGGACTACATCAGAATTAAAAGTTTTTGCTCAGCAAGAGAAACTGATATCAAAATAAACAGACAGCCAACTATATGGGAACTGATATTTTCAAACGACAGCTCAGATAAGGGCCTAATATCCAAAATTTACAAAGAACTCATAAAACTCAACAACAAACAAACAAACAATCCAATAAAAAAATGGGAAGAGGACATGAACAGACACTTCTCCCAGGAAGAAATACAAATGGCCAACAGATATATGAAAAGATGCTCAGCTTCATTAGTTATTAGAGAAATGCAAATCAAAACTACAATGAGATACCACCTCACTCCTGTTAGATTAGCTATTATTAACAAGACAGGTAATAGCAAATGTTGGAGAGGCTGTGGAGAAAAAGGAACCTTCATTCACTGTTGGTGGGACTGTAAAGTAGTACAACCATTATGGAGGAAAGTATGGTGGTTCCTCAAAAAACTAAAAATAGAACTACCTTATGACCCAGCAATCCCTCTACTGGGTATATACCCCAAAACCTCAGAAACATTGATACGTGAAGACACATGTAGCCCCATGTTCATTGCAGCACTGTTCACAGTGGCCAAGACATGGAAACAACCAAAAAGCCCTTCAATAGAAGACTGGATAAAGAAGATGTGGCACATATACACTATGGAATACTACTCAGCCATAAGAAATGATGACATCAGAGCATTTACAGCAAAATGGTGGGATCTTGATAACATTATAAGAAGTGAAATAAGTAAATCAGAAAAAAACAAGAACTACATGATTCCATACATTGGTGGAACATAAAAATGAGACTAAGAGACATGGACAAGAGTGTGGTGGTTACCAGGGGTGGGGGGGGGAGGGAGGACATGGGAGGGAGGGAGGGAGAGAGTTAGGGGGAGGGGGAGGGGCACAGAGAACTAGATAGAGGGTGACGGAGGACAATCTGACTTTGGGCGAGGGGTTTGCAACATAATTTAATGACAAAATAACCTAGACATGTTTTCTTTGAATATATGTACCCTGATTTATTAATGTCATCCCATTACCATTAATAAAAATTTATTAAAAAAAAAAAAAAAAAAAAAAGAAATTCAATCCTAAATAATACCTGCTCAAAACAAAATTCAAGTTACAAATTACTGTAAACTTAATGGAAATAAAAACTTCATAAGAACACCTATGGGAAAAAAAAACAAAAAACAAAAAAAACAATAAACCAATACAGTAAGGTCGCAGGATACAAAATTAACATACAAAAGTCCATAGCCTTTCTATATGCCAACAATGAAATATTAGAAAACGAACTCAAAAAAATAATCCCCTTCACGATTGCAACAAAAAAAATAAAATACCTAGGAATAAACATAACAAAGAATGTAAAGGACCTATATAATGAAAATTACAAAGCATTGTTAAGGGAAATCGAAAAAGATACAATGAGATGGAAAAATATTCCTTGTTCTTGGATAGGAAGAATAAATATAATCAAAATGGCCATATTACCCAAAGCAATATACAAATTTAATGCAATTCCCATCAAAATCCCTATGAGATTTTTTAAAGAAATGGAACAAAAAATCATCAGATTTATATGGAACTATAAAAAACCCCGAATAGCCAAAACAATCCTAAGGAAAAAGAATGAAGCTGGGGGCATTACAATACCTGACTTTAAACTATATTATAGGGCCACAATAATCAAAACAGCATGGTATTGGCAGAAAAATAGACACTCAGACCAATGGAATAGAATAGAAAGCCCAGAAATAAAACCACATATATATGGTCAAATAATCTTTGATAAAGGGGCCAACAACATACAATGGAGAAAAGAAAGCCTCTTCAACAAATGGTGTTGGGAAAACTGGAAAGCCACATGCAAAAGAATGAAACTCGACTATAGCCTGTCCCCGTGTACTAAAATTAATTCAAAATGGATCAAAGACCTAAATATAAGACCTGAAACAATAAAGTACATAGAAGAAGACATAGGTACTAAAATCATGGACCTGGGTTTTAAAGAACATTTTATGAACTTGACTCCAATGGCAAGAGAAGTGAAGGCAAAGATAAATGAATGGGACTACATCAGAATTAAAAGTTTTTGCTCAGCAAGAGAAACTGATATAAAAATAAACAGACAGCCAACTAAATGGGAAATGATATTTTCAAACAACAGCTCAGATAAGGGCCTAATATCCAAAATTTACAAAGAACTCATAAAACTCAACAACAAACAAACAAACAATCCCATAAAAAAATGGGAAGAGGACATGAACAGACACTTCTCCCAGGAAGAAATACAAATGGCCAACAGATATATGAAAAGATGCTCAGCTTCATTAGTTATTAGAGAAATGCAAATCAAAACTACAATGAGATACCACCTCACCCCTGTTAGATTAGCTATTATCAACAAGACGGGCAATAGCAAATGTTGGAGAGGCTGTGGAGAAAAAGGAACCCTCATTCACTGTTGGTGGGACTGTAAAGTAGTACAACCATTATGGAGGAAAGTATGGTGGTTCCTCAAAAAACTGAAAATAGAACTACCTTATGACCCAGCAATCCCTCTACTGGGTATATACCCCAAAACCTCAGAAACATTGATACGTGAAGACACATGTAGCCCCATGTTCATTGCAGCACTGTTCACAGTGGCCAAGACATGGAAACAACCAAAAAGCCCTTCAATAGAAGACTGGATAAAGAAGATGTGGCACATATACACTATGGAATACTACTCAGCCATAAGAAATGATGACATCAGATCATTTACAGCAAAATGGTGGGATCTTGATAACATTATAAGAAGTGAAATAAGTAAATCAGAAAAAAAACAAGAACTACATGATTCCATATATTGGTGGAACATAAAAATGAGACTAAGAGACATGGACAAGATTGTGGTGGTTACCAGGGGTGGGGGGAGGGAGGACATGGGAGGGAGGGAGGGAGAGAGTTAGGGGGAGGGGGAGGTGCACAGAGAACTAGATAGAGGGTGGCGGAGGACAATCTGACTTTGGGTGAGGGGTACGCAACATAATTTAATGACAAAATAACCTAGACATGTTTTCTTTGAATATATGTACCCTGATTTATTAATGTCATCCCATTACCATTAATAAAAATTTATTAAAAAAAAAAAAAAAAGATAATTTTGCCATGAAGTGTGTGTTTGGGGAATAACTAACTGGTTTTCTGATCAGGGCAACCCCTTAGTCACAGAGGTCACATCATGATATTAGAGGTACAGACTGGATGATATTAGTGAACCTTCCAATATTTACTTACAGTCTCACTTTTATTTCAAAATATGGGCTTATGTTATGGTTTAGCTATAAATCTTTTTGATATGTTATTTAGAAATTGGAAAATGGTGAGTCCAGTATTCCCAGTTTTGTGCCATTATTCATTTATTTAACTCAATCCAGTACCTGCCATCAGCTAGTGACTGTTCTAGCACTGGGAACGTGTGAGAGAACAAATCAATGCTCTTGCCCAGAGCAGTGATAGAGCTCACATTTTGGTAGCAGGAATGAAATACAGAAGTTGAGTACATGTATGGTGTGTGTTTCATGGTCATCAAGCTATGGAGATAAATCAGGAAAGGAAAGACAGGGAGCTGAGTTGGGGAAAGTGTTCAGGGACAGTGGTAGTTATACAATGATAGCTGGGAAGAGGATCTGAAAGAAGGAAGAGAATGAGCAATGTAGGTATCTGCCTTTTTATTTCAGAAAGAAGGAAAAACTGCAAAGGCCTTGAAGCTAGAGTTTGCTGGAGAGTGTCCTAGGAATGAACAGAGCAAGTCAGAGAGTGGTAGGAAAGGGAGTCAAAGAAGTGGCCCAGGGGCCAGGTCACAAACGGACTCCAGCTCATTGTAAGGTCATAATAAACGGTTTGAGTAAAATGCAAAGCCATGAAAGGGTTCTAAGAGAACAGATGGGATAATACAAATATTATAAGAGAATTACTTTGGTTGCTGGATTGAGCCTAGATGTAGACAACAAAGTTAGAAGCTGGAAGACCAGTTACGAGACTGTTGTACTGTTCCAGGTGAGCCATGATGGTAGCTCTATCCAGAAGCAGTGTAGGTGGTAGAAAGTGTGAGCTTTTGGATTTATTTTAGAGACCCATAAACAGGATTTCCCAACAAATAGTATGGGGCTATGAGAAGAAAAAAGAATTTTGGCCTGAAAAACTGAGCTAAAGCTGTCATTTACTGATGTAGAGAAGATGGCAGAAGGACCCTATGTTTTGGGGACAATGTTAAAGTTCAGCTGCCTTTTACACACTTAGGTGAAAATGTCAAGTGATCCATTGGCTACAATAATCTGGAGTTCAGGGAAGAAATTTGATCCAGAGGAATATATATAGGGGTCATCAATGTTTAGTTGGTATTTTGTTTCTTTTCCAGTTCTATGGATATATAATTGACATATAGCATTGTATTAGTTTAAGGTGTACATCATGATGATTTGATATATGCAATATTGCAAAATGATTGCCACAATAAGTTTGGTTAGCATCTATTACCTCACATAGTTATAATTTTTTTCTTATAATGAGAACCTTTCATATCTTCTTTCTTAGCAATTTTCAAATACAATGTGAAGTAGTGTTCATTATAATCACCATGCTATACATTATTGCCCCAGAACTTATTTATCCTATAATTGGAGTTTGTACTTTTCGACCTCCTTCACATATCTCTCCTCCCTCTCATCTCTCACCTCTGGCAACCACCAATCTCTTTTCTGTTTCTATGAGTTCAGTTTTTTAGAATCTACTATAAATGAGATTATATAGTATTTGTCTTTCTCTGTATGGCTTATTTCACTTAGTGTAATGATCTCAAGTTTTATTCACATTGTCACAAATGGTAGGATTTCCTTCTTTTTTTGTGTGACAGAGACAGAGAGAAGGACAGACAGGCAGGAAGAGAGAGAGGTGAGAAGCATCAATTCCTCATTGCAGCTCATTAGTTGTTGATTGATTGCTTTCTCATATGTGCCTTGACTGGGGGGCCACAACAGACTGAGTAACCCCTTGCTCAAGCCAGCAGCCTTGGGCTCAAGCTGCTGAGCCCTGCCCAAACCAGATGAGCCCGTGCTCAAGCTGGCGACCTTGGGGTTTTGAATCTGGGTCTTCCACATCACAGTCCAACGCTCTATTCACTATGCTACTGCCTAGTCAGGCAGAATTTTCTTCTTTTTTATGGATGAATAATATATCAATTTATATATATATGTATATTTATATATGTGTATGTATATGTATATATATGTATATTTTTATATAGTATATATGTATATATATGTATGTATGTCCATATAATTATATATATAAACACAAGTTGTATTCATGGTTTGACTATTGTAAATAATGCTGCAATGAACATGAAAATGAAAATAACTTTTTGATATAATGATTTTATTTTCTTCATGTAAAAATACTCACAAGTGGAATTACTGGGTCATATGGAATTCTAACTTAAGTTTTTGAGGGACCGCCACATTGTGTTCCACAGTGGCTGCACCAATTCACATTCCCATCAACAATGCACAATGGTTCCCTTTTCTCCACATCCTAGTCAATAGTTGTTATCTCTTGTCTCTTTGATGATAGCCATTCTAACAGATATAAAGTGATATCTCATTGTAGTTTTAATTTGCATTTTGATAGCTGTTTAAAACCTTGAAACGTGTTATTTTAAAGCTATTAGGAGATGAGTATACACCGAGAAGGCAAGAGATCCTAGGGATGAGCCCTGGGGCAGGCCAATATATAATGTTGGGTTGATGAGGAGTGTATTAGTATACCATTACTACTGTAACAAATCACCACACATTTAGTGGCTTAAAACAATATAAATTTATTCTCTTATAATTCTGAAGGTCAAAAGTCTAAATCAAGTTCCTTTCAGGGCTTCAGCATGGTTTTCCTTTTGGAGGCTTCAGGGGAGGGTCTATTTTCTCGCTCTTTCCAGCTTTTAGAAGTTTCCTGCTTTCGTTGGCTCATGTCCTTTACTCTCATTATTCCAACCTCTAGCTTCCATCTCCACATCACTTACTACTGACTCCGATTCTCCTATCTCTCTCTTCTAAGGATCCATGTTATTACAATTGGACCCAACTGAATTATCCAGGATACTCTAGCTCCAGAACTTTAACTGATGTGATGACAAAGCTCTTTTAATATGGAAGGTAACATAGTCATAGTTTCCCACTATTAAAACATGGATACCGGCCTGACTGTGGTGGCTCAGTGGATAAAGCATCGACCTGGAAATGCTGAGGTCGCCGGTTCAAAACCCTGGGCTTGCCTGGTCAAGGCACATATGGGAGTTGATGCTTCCAGGTCCTCCCCCCTGTCTCTCTCTCCTCTCTCTCTCCTCTCTCTCTCTCTCTCTCCCTCTCTCTCCTCTCTAAAATGAATAAATAAAAAAAAAACAAAAAAAAACATAGATACCTTTGGGGGGGGTCAATATTTAATATACTACAAGGAAGACCCAGAAGATAAGACTAAAGAAAGCAGCATCCAGTGAGGTAGACAGTGAACAGAGGAGGTACACTCTGGAGTTAGGTGATGCCAGTGATGCAGGACAAAGGGAGTGATGATCACCGAGTTAAGTTCCACTCTTTGATCCAGCGTGGTGAAGGTGAGACTTGACTGTTAGATTTAAACTAAATGGAAATTTATTTTAAAATAAATAAAACTCATTGCTAACATTGAAGAGAACTATGTGGAGGTGATGGAAGATGAACGTGTGACAGGAGTAGGTTCAGATGACAACGCTCCACTTTTACAAAAGCCCCACACGTGGTTAATCTTCTGCTATCATTGTTATGAAATTTTTTAATCGTTTTGAGAAGGGGTCTCACACACTTTGCACTAGGCCCAGCAAATTACATTGTAGCTATTCCTACAATGAAAGAAGAAGAGACCGTGATTATGGACATCTATTTCAATAATATATTTTATGCAAGTTAGATCAGAAAAATGGAGTGAGATAAGGAAGTGAAGTCAAAGGAGGGATTTAAAATGTAAGATGGTAACTTTCTAGTCTGGTGCTTCCTATGCAACAATGAAGTCAGAGCTAACCAGGACCAATTTTTTTATTAAAAGATGTCCCATTTGTGGTTTTGGCTGAGTTCACAGCATGACTTCACTGGAGCCCTGTGTAGGAGTACATACCTCTGTTTCCCTGGCTCACCTCTATTGTTTTTTCAGTGAGTTTTTTTTTTCTCCATGCCTCAAGGATCATAATCCTTATAAAGTTAAATTTCAACATATCTTCATAATCTACTAAACTCATGTTATTCTGAAATTTGGCTTAAGAGATGAATTTTCCAAGCTTTGTACTTCACAGAGCCATGTTCTTTTAGAAACTTTTGCAAATCGATTTTATCATATTTGTTCTAGTATTTTCCCAGGCATACCAGTTAAGCTGAGTCAAGGCCAGAATCATTCATTGCTGTCCCCAAGAAAGACACACTGTTGGCATTTGTCCAGGCTGTAGGCGTTTCTTCCATCTATTATAGTCACTGGAAATGAATTTCACTGTAAAGTGTTGCTAACCACACTTAAATAACCATCCAGAGTTGATATGCTTGACTAAGCAGCCAAGCATATCAACTCCCCCTCCTACAAAGTAAGAAAAATGTAGCGCTCTGCCTTCCCCCATGGCTTCATGAAGTAATCTAACCTTGGCCTTTATAGGTTAGAAACGTTCAGCAGTCCCTGAGACAAATGCTGTTGAAACTGTTAACTGAAAAAGAGAAACTACCAGTTTCTCAAAACTTCTTTAATATTTATCTACAATCATTTGACTTGTGGGAGTGAATTTTTCTTGTGTGCCATAGCTTTGACTTTGAATAATGCATAACAATTCTTAATTGTGTTTCAAAAAACTTATATAAAGTGGTGTTCTCTGATATTTAAAAAATTTAAATTTCTCTAGAGAGCTTCCTTTCCTTTCCCCTTAATGGACAGCACTGCTGTGGGGCTGCCTCTCCACATTCACTCAGTCAGCGCCTGGAGGCAACAGGGGAAGAAGGATGAAACGGGAGAGATGGGTAAAAGGAAAGGTGTCAAGAAAATTGAAACAGATTTTACACTGATTTACTTAGTTGTTCTTTGCTTATTCTATATAGTAAAACAAGGCTAGAAAATATAGTTATTGGAAGCAAGGTGCTTACATTTTAAACAGGGAGACAGGTAAAGGAACAGGAAATGACAACCAATTGTTGTAGGTAGCACGTCATTGAAACTTGAGCCTCTGGAACCCTTCCTTTCCTCCTCAGGTTTCTTTAATCTTGTGCCTTGTCATGTTGTTCAGATTTCTCTCTTTGATTTAATTTCTCTCACTTATCTTTTCTATCCTTCTGGCGGCTCTTCCATGAACACTTACCTGTTTACATTTTATTCCATTAGAGTCCTGCTTTTTATTCTAAATTGATTTAAAAAACGCTTCTGGTATGTAAGTAAATAAGTTAACTTTCCTAACAACATTGTCAAAATTTTTTGAGTTAATTGTGAACCTCAAAAGGCATTTTCCCCTCTACTTTTTACTTAAAAATAAACATTAAGAGTGACGTCCCCTGGCTCAGTGGTAGAGCATCGGCCCTGTGTGTAGATGTCCTGGGTTTGATTTCCAGTCAGGCACACAGGAGAAGCACCTATCTGCTTCTCCACTGCTCCCCCTCTTGCTTCTCTCTCTCTCTCTCTCTTCCTTTCCTGCAGCCATGACTCTATTGGAGCAAGCTGGCCCCAGGTGCTGTGGATGGCTCCATGGCCTCGCCTCAGGGCTAAGAAGAACTCAGTTGCTGAGCAACAGAGCAATGCCCCAGATGGGCAGAGCATCGCCCCCTAGTGGGTTTGCTGGTTGGTTGCATGTGGGAGTCTGTCTCTCTGCCTCCCCTCTTTGCACTGAATAAAAAAATAAAATAAAAAGGAGTAACAGCTCCAGGCATTTTGTGAAGCAAATATGGCACTCTAAAAAAATTATAAAATAAATAACTTAAAATTAAAAATTATAGTCATCTAGATCCAGTTACTCTCTGATTTGGGGGTAAATATAATATGGAATAATTCTTTAATTTATATAAAATTTCAAAGTTTCAAGGGTAATTTTAGGTATATTTTATTCTTTAATATTTAAATCAAGTCTATAGAAAAATTTTTCCTTTTCATTTTCAAATGAGGAAACTGAGATCGGCCCTGGCCAGTTAGCTTAGCAGTAGAGTGTTGGCCCAGCATGTGGAAGCCCCTGGTTCGATTCCCAGTCAGGGCACACAGGAAAAGCAACCATCTGCTTCTCCACTTGTTTCCCCTTCTCTCTATCTCTCTCTCTCCTCCAGCAACCATAGCTCAAACGGTTTGAATAGATTGGTTCCAGGCACTGAGGAGTGGAGTAATGGAGCAGTGACCCCAGATGGGCAGAGCATTGTCTGGTAGGGGGCTTGCCAGATGGGTCCTGGTTGGGGTGCATGTGGGAGTCTGTCTCTGCCTTGCTGCCTATCACTTAATAATAATTATAAAAAAGAAACTGAGGTCCATGCAGAGTCACACAGCTAGTAAATGATAGAATCTCTGTTGATATTTACTTATTTTTAAACCCAATGTTTTTTTTTTCTTTCTTTTTCTTTTCTTTTTTGTATTTTTCTGAAGCTGGAAATGGGGAGAGACAGTCAGACAGTCTCCCGCATGCGCCCAACCGGGATCCACCCGGCACGCCCACCAGGGGGCGACGCTCTGCCCACCAGGGGGCGATGCTCTGCCCCTCCAGGGCATTGCTCTGTTGCGACCAGAGCCACTCCAGCGCCTGGGGCAGAGGCCAAGGAGCCATCCCCAGCACCCGGGCCATCCTTGCTCCAATGGAGCCTTGGCTGCAGGAGGGGAAGAGAGAGACAGAGAGGAAGGAGAAGGGGAGGGGTGGAGAAGCAAATGGGTGCTTCTTCTGTATGCCCTGGCCGGGAATTGAACCTGGGACTTCTGCACGCCAGGCCGACGCTCTACCACTGAGCCAACAGGCCAGGGCCAAATCCAATGTTTTTTATATGAACATTTTTGCCTCTCAATTCTAAAAAACCAAGTTTGTGAAAATGCTCAGTCATATTTTGATTTGGAAAAATGTCAGAAAGAAAAAAAGGAAGAAGGAAAGAAGGAAGGAAGGAAGGGAGGGAGGGAGGGAGGAAGGAAGGGAGGGAGGGAGGGAGGGAGGGAGGAAGGAAGGAAGGAAGGAAGGAAGGAAGGAAGGAAGGAAGGAAGGAAAGAAGGGAGAGAGGAAGGAAAGAAGGAAGGAAGGAAGGAAGGAAGGAAGGAAGGAAAGAAGGAAGGAAAGAAGGGAGAGAGGAAGGAAAGAAGGAAGGAAGGAAGGGAGGAAGGAAAGAAGGGAGGGCAGAAGGAAGAAAGGAAAGAAGGAAGAAAGGAAAGAAGGAAGGAAGGAAGGAAGGAAGGAAAGAAGGAAGAATGGAAGGAAGGAAAGAAAAAAGGAAAAAAAGAAACAGATGGAGGAAGAAAGAGCTATATATCTTGATATCAATATGTCAAATGCTTTTTATAACTTCCTGAGGCAGAGCATCACATAAAGAAATTTAGAGCCTGATTGGTGGTGGTGCAGTGGATAGAACATCGACCTGGGACACTGAGGGCCCAACCCTGAGGTTGTCAGCTTGAGCATAGATTCACCAGTTTGAGCTCAGGACTGCCAGCTTGAGTGTGGGATCATAGACATGATCCTATGGTTACTGGCTTGAAGCTAAAGATCATTGGCTTGAGGAAAGGGTCACTGGCTCAGCTTGAGCTCCCCTGTCAAGGCATGTATGAGAAAGCAATCATGAACAGCTAAAGTGCCACAACTATGAGTTGATGGTTCTCATTTCTCTCCCTTCCTGTCTGTGTCTCTACTTCACTAAAAAAAAAAAAAAAAAAAAAAAAAAAAAAAAAAAAAAATAGAACTACCTATTTTAAGTAAAATAAATTGAAAATTTTATCAGAAGAACAACTTTCCTCAAGAAAAAAGTGAAATAAAATCTCATATATTGTTTGTTTTTGTCTTCAATTATCTGATCTTATTAATAAAACATTAATATATAATAAAATATTTTAAAAGTAATATTACTATTTCAAATCATTAACATATAATGAAACCTCTTTAAACTAATATTACTATTCCAAATAATTAAAAACTAGAAAAGGTGCTATTCTGACTTGATTTTTCCTTCTGTAAAAATTGCTAATTTAAATCTATTTTAGTCTAAATTTGTCTTATTTTCTATTTTGATGAATTTCTATCTGTATATATTGTTAAAATATGTTTTGGGGATGGTCAGTACTTATGTCAAGCCAAGAAATTTGAGAAAAATGGTCTTTTTCCTCAAATGGTATGTAGTCTTCAAAATAAGTTACAACATGTAGAATAATTATTGTATTTCAAATAAGTACACTAATGACTTGAGTGCTCATATTTCCTGCTAAAATGTGAAAATTTGGTCAGTTATGTTTAATCATTTTGCTGGCACCTTAAATGTATGAGAAAAACTATTTTAGGAATGTAATACTTCTTTGCTTGAACATTTATGTTTTCCTTACACCTGTATAAATATAGAACCATGATGGCGAACCTATGACACGCGTGTCAACATTGACACACGCAGCCATTTTCAATGACACACGGCCGCATTCCAGAGAAGTATGGGGCCGCATGCCGAGAAGGACATTCCATCCTCGGCTCCTGCATGGCCAGGTGCAGTAGCTGAGGATAAAACATTTGCTGTAGTGTAGACACTGTGCCGGAGGTCTGTAGGCCAAAACAACAGAACTCTGGCACACAGCGTCTAGTTCTGGAACTTCCGGTTAGGCCATTAGGGGATCTTTGACCTCATGTCCGGCCAGCAGAGCAGGGAGCAGCGGAATGCTGTGGTGGACACATCTCTGGAGGCCCTGTAATCGCCTTTACCAGCAACCACATAAGCACAGCAACCATCATCCAATCTACTGTTCTGGGGTGTCGTGGATTTCTAATTGACCATCATTACTGAGATAAGTGAGGGGGAGGCTGGGAGAGGCGAGGGCCTGTGCTATGGGTGCCATTTCCCGCCATTAGAAATAGCGGCAGCCATCTTAATTTACATAAGATGCAACTTGCAGAATTTCAAGACAGTATCTGGGCTCAGGTGTTTGTCGACTTGAGGTCAAAGCTTGAGAATCTGGAAAGGTGCTGCTTGGAGAATCAAGAGGAGTGCCACTTCGAACAGGAAATTTGGAGTGCCTGGAACCGATTACCAGACACTTTTAGCACCCTGAAAAATATAGCAATGGCTTTACTCACAATTTTTCTTTCCCTCTACGTACTTTTGTGAGACCTTATTCTTAGCGTTAAATAATATCAAAACCAACAAAAGAAACAGATTGACAGATGAAGTTAGTAGCGCTTGCTTGGGCTTGAAGTATACAAAATACCAACCTTCAATTGAAGCTTTAGCCAATGAAATTTAGCAACAAAAAAGTCACTACTAAACAGGTTAGTTAAAGAATTCCCCCTCCCCCTCACTTATCTTAGTTCACGGCACCCCACACAAGTTAAATAATATCAAGACCAACAAAAGAAACTGACTGACAGATGAACAAAGAAGCCACTAAGCAGGTAAGTTAAATAATTAGTTTTTGGTTTATTAAATACAGTTATATATTACAATTATACATTTTTGTTATTTAAACTATAAATATTGTGAAATTTTGGGGTTTTTTTCTTGAAGTGACACAACACCGAGTTATGATCAGTGTTTTGATGAATTTTGACACACCAAGCTCAAAAGATTGCCCATCACTGATATAGAAGTTTAAAAGAAAATTTATATTTAATTATAAATCTAAATTGATAAATATATAAATATTTCAGTGAATAACTTGGAACCACTGAAAGGAAAAGTGTATTTGTCCAAAAAATCTGAAATAATGAACTCATTATTTTTTTCAATATTGTCTTATCAAATAACTATTTATCATTGTTTTGTTTTCAAGATGTTGTTTTTCTGTCCTAAGAGAAAGAAAAATGCCATTTTTTACAATGCACTTAATAAATACCACAAGCATAGAATATAAACATTTTTAGCATTTTTCCATTTCAGGCAATATATCTTTCTAAGACTAATTTATCTTATGAGTTGAAGGGTATGCTCATTTTAAACAAGTAAGATTTCCAGACTAAATAGAAAAACTGTGTTCTAAATTTAAAAATTATTACTACTGGGACATTTTTAAAAATCAAACTTTTGATTAGTGTTAGCTCAGTGGACCAAGAGACCAGAGCTATGCGCTTCTGTCCCAGTTTGCCACGCCTGGTGTGACATGATGGCTGTGTGACCTGGTTTCCTACTTTACTCAGAGGTGGAGCCCCTTCCTGTGCCTGTGATCATGACAGCACAGTTCCACCCATCATTTCCAGTTTTTCCTCCCTGTGAGTAGTCCAACGTGCTTTCAAGATAGCTGTCAAATTCAACCCAAACTACCAAAGTACATTAAGCTTATCTTAAACAAACGTTACAGTAAAAATCCTTCTGAGTGTCTCTCATTATTTAATCTGCTGAATAAACAGCAGGGTGAATTTTGTCCTTGTTCTTGGATAAAATCAATGTTTCTGGCAGTCCTTATATTGTCTGGAAACTTGAAGTGGTGTCAGGAACTATGGGTGAAGATTCAGGGGTCAGAAAACTGTTGTGCTTTGGCGACTCACGTAGGCATGTAGTTTCCAGTGTATTATGGTTTCTTAGTGGAAACTTTGATATCAACATCCTATTTCACTGCTTCATTACAGCTGACAGGACTGATAAAGGTGACAAACCATAGTATGTGCATGATGAAAGATACAATGTTTCAGCATTACTTGCCTTATGAATCTTGAGTTTGACTTAGTGTTGCCCTCTGTCTCAAACCCAGCTTTTTTTCAGACCAGGGCTCTTTTTCTGTGTCCCTGAGTTCATCTTACTTCTTTACTGTGGTGTAGGATAGATACCAGTTGTGTTCTCTGGATAGCCAATTTTTAATAGAGATTACCTCAATTTTTAATTCAGTTTTTTATTTGAAAATTTTTTATTTCAATTTTCAGATTCAATATATTTTGTTTTCCCAGCTATTTGAGAAATCAACTACTCATGTGACATACACTATTCTCTTAAAATTATTGCAATATGATTTTTTTATTCATTCAACAAAACTTTAACACATACTTTATTGAAGAGTGATATATTTATATGTTAGAAAATAGAAAAAATTAATGCACACAGAACATGACATATTTAAGTGGTAAAATATGTGGTACCAATGTCAGCAGCTATGGAAGAGGAATGGAAAGTGTACAATGTAATAGAAATAGTACTGTACCTCATCTAAAACATTGATAATGGAAATGTGATCCTCTTGGACCAGCTATGTCGGCATCACCTGGAAATTTATAAACGCTGACTCTCAGGACCCACCTATACCTACTAAATTAGAATCTGCATTTTAACAAATAGTCATTTAAACTTTGAGAAGTACTGCTCAAAAACACTTGGGTTAGGAGGTGCTAATTTTTTATTACTTACATGTTTAGTCTATCAGATGTTGTGTCCCAAATTGTGGAACTCTGAATTCTCCAAGCCCTTTCTGCATTTCTTATTATATTAACTAGGATGATCATGAGCTTTGATAAACTAGAGAGGTTGGTAGTAATGCAGGTAGGTGTCTTTGTTGAATTTTGTTTATATTTTGGCTCACATTGACTTCTTTATGTATATATGCTCTAACACCAGAGGTATATCTATATTTTTTGGGCCCTTAGGCCCACTGCTAAAAGCAACAGTATAGAGCAGCGGTTCTCAACCTGTGGTTCTCTAAAGCCATCAGAAAATACATAATGCATATCAAGGTATTTACATTCTGAATCATAACTGTAGCAAAATTACAGTTATGAAGTAGCCACCAAAATTATTTTTTGGTTTGGGGTCACCGCAACATGAGGAACTGTATTGCGGGGTCACGACATTAGAAAGGTTGAGAACCACTGGTATAGAGACATCAAAACTATTACTAAACTACAGAAAAACCATCATTCAGAACAGCCTGAAATCTAGCTGAACAGAAGTCCTATAACTAACGATATAAAAAAAACACCACATGGAGACTGGGTAGAAGGAATGGAGACCCAGCATGGGCTGGTTCCTCTTGGCAGATAAAAATTGGAAGGGATCTTGGCTGTGGAATTCCTCTCAAAGGAGCAAGGGGTCTAAGGTTCACAGCAGACCCCACAGCCCAGTGTTCTGGTGTCAGGAGAAGGGTTTCCCATAGCTTCTGGTTGTAAAAACCAGTGTGGATTGTGAATGAGTGAGACAGAAGACTGCTGGAGTCTCAGAGAGTTCCTCTTAAAGGGTTTGTACTTGGATGTATTTGGACTCACTTGCTCTGAGCTCAATTGCTGGAGCAGTAGCTTGTAAGGCATCAGGAATATATGAGGAGGAACTGTATTGCTTTGTATCAGGCTGAGAGCTGGAAGGGCAGCTTTCTTTCAGACAGAAGTAATAGCAGAGGCCATATTTCCTTTGATCAGCCTTTTCCCCACAGAACCAGCAGGCAGGTGTCATATCCGAGTCTCCATCAACCTGGCTAACACTGTTCACGCCACCCTGGTGATTCCCTGAGACCTGCTCCACCACCTGTGGACCCTCCCAAACCATTTCCAGTGGCTCTTCCATACAAATACCTTGTCTTGGTTCATGCTTCAGACTTTCCTAAAATCTCTCAAACAAGTAGTGTCTGGCCGTGGTGTGCCTCATATCTCTTTGGAAGTGGCCCCAGGCCTGGCACTAGAAAAAGCCTGCCTTGGTTAGCAGCTTGGCCTCTCTTGGGGATCTCCAAGTTCAGCACAAGTAGCAGCCAACTGCAGATTGCTTTGTAGCTCATTCCAGGTGGCTCTGGGCAGAACACAAGCAGTGGATGATCTTGGCCTGTGACTCCTGGAAGGTCCCAGAGCCAGTTCACCTGGTGGACAGCTTCTGACCATGTTAAAGGATATCCAACCACTTCCACTTTAGAATTCCTGAGCCATTCTACTTCTCTGGAAGAGTCAGCATGACTTTTAAAAACCCTTTGTCAATCAAGACAATAAGTTAACATATACAATTATCCCAAAAGTGATTATATATTCAAGCTCAGGAAATAGGAGTACTAAGCACAAAATACATAAGGATTGTATGTTCTGATATATAAGAAATTCAGAGCATGTTGAAATTGAATTATTTTTTAAGTGAGGGGTGGATAAAGAGACAGACTCCCTCATGCACCCTATCTGGGATCCACCTGACAACCCCCATCTGGGGTCGATGCTTGAATCAACCGAGCTATCTTCAGTGCCTGGGCCAACACTCAAACCAATCAAGCCACTGGTGGTGGGAGGGGAAGAGGGATAAAAAAGTGGGAGAAGAAGGAAAAAGAAGCAGATGTTCTCTTGTCTTGTGTGCCCTTACCGGGAATCAAACCTGGGACATCTACAAACCCGGCTGACACTACCCTCTGAGCTAAATGGCCAGGGTCAAATTTTTGTAATATTAATCTTATCTCCCATTGGTATGAGGTAAGCAACACCTGATTCAGTCTGCCAAGTTATTTCCCTTCTACTTTCCACTACATAATTTTCTTCAAAGATATAAAATATTAATAACTCATGCCATCACTGACAACTAAGATTGCTAGAATATGGAGAAATATTTTACTAACTACAAGGCTTATGGAGAAGAATTAAAATTCACAATTGCTAGTTGAAGTATTTTTCCATTCAATATTTTATTTCCAAAGAATCATATAGAATATTTAAGGATCATCATGCCAAAGTTTCTAGGTATTTGCAGCTTTTGGTAAGGGGGGAAGAGCAAAGACTGCTATATGACAGACGTTTGAGGCAAGCTTGTAGTTGATAAAATTTGTAGTTGGAAAAATGCTTAAAACCCAGATAGTTAAGCTGCAGGCCAAAAGGTTTATTTTATTTTATTTTTAAATTGATTTAGAGAGGAAGAGAGAGAAAGAGAAAGAAAGAGAAAACATTGATTTGTTATTCCACTTATTTATCCATTCACTGGTTGACTCTGGTATGTGCCCTGATTTAGTATCAAAATTGCAACCTTGTCATATTGGGATGACACGCTAACCCAATGGTGTTTGACTACCAGTCCACCGATGATTATAGAGTCTATAATCTTCATACAACATCAGGATGGTTAACTCTTTCCTGGACTGGCATAAAATTTCTGGTGAACCGGCACCGGTTCACGGACCGGCGGTTGAAAAACACTTCTCTAACTAACTGAGCTAACTGGTCAGGGCTCAAAATGTTTATTTGAGTTGTAAGTATTGGACTGACCACTAGTGCTTCACATATTTTGTCTTTAGTTGTGATGTAGCAGGAGTAATTAACATATTTAGAACTTCTGCATCTTAAAATAAAAAAAATACATACACTCACTCTTATTCATACTGCATCCCCCCAAATAGGAAAACATTGGCTCACAAAGTGCTTTATTATCTAGAATTTATTTACTGTTTACTAACTCAGAAATAAGTGAATGCATCTCCTTTACCTCTGATTCTTTTTATGACATTTACATTATCCAATTATTATGATAGAGAACAATTATTATTGTTATAATGCATTTGATTGGAGTGACATTGTTAGAAGCTGTCCATGTTTGTTAAGTCATCTGCAATTTTTTCAATGCCACTGATAGGTGCAGGCTAGTGAATTAGATTACTTGTATTTGGAAAAATCAAAGGGTATGCTTAATGTTTTATTTTTCTTAAGAGAAATATTTATTTAATTCAAATGTTATACAATGACTTTTGAAATTGCTTCCAAGATTTTTTCTCTCCTTGGAACCTTAAGTTTTACAACTATGCTAATTAATAATAATGTTTTGCTGTGTTCCATGGCACCCCTTTGTCTGAGAATCTCAAAGTTTACTTAACACGATCTTCATCATATCTTCTGGGAGATGTTTTCTTTTCTGCTTCTTTCTTCTTAGATATAAAAGTGTATTAATTCAAACTGCTCACATCTGTGTGGCAAATAAAAGGAGGGCCTCACTGGGCTGTTCTCAAAAAGCCCGAATGGGCTTTAACCACCTCCCTGCATAGGCTTGGTGAAGGTGAAGAGAAGGCATTAGTAAGACCACAGAAACATTTCACAGATGTTTTGTAGGTAAAGATCACAACTTTACTTTTTTTATACTTATTTAATATTTTTTCACAATGTAGGTGGAGCCAAGTAACTGTGAACCTCACAAGTACACATTCTACAGGGTAAGGGAATAATAAAATTTTAGGCTAAGATGAATTACAGCTGTCGAAAGTTTCAAGAACCACAGACTAAGTCTCGATTCCTTGTGTTAGCAATCCACTGCTGCATCACAAATTGCCACAAACTCAGGGCCTTAACACATCACACATTTATTATCTCACCGTTTCCGCAGGTCTGAAGTCTGTGCACAGCTTACCTGAGTTCTCTTTAACTATCTCAAAAAACTGCAATTGAAATGTTAGCTGTGCTGTGTTCACATGTGGAGCCTGATTCAGGTTGTCAGCAGAATTCATTCTCTTGGGTTGTAGGATTGAGGACCTCAGCTTCCTGCTCGCTGTTGGATGGAGACCACTCAGCTCCTTGCCTGCTGGGACTTCCAACATAACCACTTGTTCAAAGTTAGCCAGTGCAGATCTGCTACAAGATATGGGCTTACAAATGTAACAGTTATGGGAGTGACAGCCCTTCACCTTTGTTATTTTCTGCTGGATAGAAGCAAATGACAGGTTTTGGCCACACTGAAGGGAGAGCACTAGGAGGTGTAGATCACAAAGGGCCACCCTAGACTGCTCACCCTGCTCCTTAACCTGATATTGATTGAGATTAGAGAAACCTGCATATAATGGAAAAGCCAAGTCGACAACAATTAAAGCAAAACAGAACTTATTTCTCTTTCATGTAAAAAGAAGAAGGTAAATGCAGAGGAAGGCATATCATATCTGGTATTAGGTAGGTCTACTTGTTCATCTGGGGCCTATAGGCTTTCTTTTCATTTGGTGCAATTCTTAGTATGTCTTCCAGTCATAGCTTCTCATCTCAGTGTCACCTCAGAGTGCAATATGGCTGTTAATACTATTTGCAACAGAAAGGAGGAAAGGTAGGCAGAATAAAAGTTCAACTGAGCTGAAGCAGGTCACACAGCCTTCCTGGACATCCACAAAACAGTCTATCAGTCTGGCCTGCTCTTACATATAGCTGAGCGCTACATACAGCTTAGTTAGTTTTAGAGAGAGGCTGAGAAATGCAGTTTATATCTGGAGCTATTTTTGACCCATATAAAATCGGAGCTTTTTTACTAAATAAGGACAGAATAGCTATCAGGTGGCAACTCACTGTTTCTGTCATGCTGTCAAGCACGACAAGCTCCTTACAAGCTTGTCCTGACTAAATGTTGAAGCTCATGTTCAAGGATAAGCTCATATGGAAACCACACACCTAGTCCTGGCTACAGTCACCCCTAAACAGAGAAAATATGTCGATACTTACTCATGCTGGTTCAGGCATCTTTATTGTGGAAAGTTTCAAACGTTGATTTCCCCTTGCTAGAATTCCTGCATTGGTACCACAATGAGTCTACCAACAGTATTTGAGCTGTGCCTTGTTTTGACTAATTCTGCTCTTCATACCCACCCCTTAGCTCCCAAAACTCGGATCAGAGTCCTGGCCCAGCGCCTGCCTCCCTTGTACTTGGTGATTTATTGCCTGCTCTGGAATCCCCATCACTGTGCACTGGCTCCCTTTCAGGACACAGGTCCCTCCCTTTTGCGTCTTTAATGCCAAGTCCTTATTTAGGCAGGTCCTACTCTCTGTCTCCATGCTCCTGGTTACGCTGCTGTTCTGTCACCTCCAGCTGGAGCTGGCCCCAGTGCCTTCCAGTTCTCATTGTCTGGTTCACATTTGATCTAGCTGCAGCCGCAGTCTGCCACTATTACAGCACTTGCCCAGGCCATGCATGCCAAAGCTCAAGGAGCTGGCAATGCTGGTCTATGTGCATAATAGGTACTTGGTGACTATTTGAAGTGGGATTAATGAGTCTGTATTTTAATAGAAGACTTGTTGATTGTTCTGATGCCAGCCTCTCTCACATGCTCAAGTTATTCTATTTTCTTAAAGAATATTCTAGTACAAGTCCAAGACCATTTCTGTCTCAGGCAATGGACTTGAGACCTTAGTTTGTCAATGCCAAAAGTAATTTGGGTGGGAATCTCAATCAGTGGTGAAATGTGTTAGGGAAGTTTTAGGGCTTTGAGCAGCTGGTGACATGGCTACTGAAGTTGGGATTGTCAAGAGACGGAAAGGTAGATCAGAAGTCTGTTGAGCTGCCTGGGGCTTCAATTGCCACCTTTATATGTGCTATTGTCGCCTAACATCTCCCTCCTCCTTACACTTGCTGGAGGTTGAACGCATGTCTTATTCCTCTGGAATCACACCACTTCTTTATCAGATGGTTGCCTTAGCCTATTCTATCCTCCACACTCATCTCTCTGCCTTAATGTCTAGTTTACACTGACATCTAAAAGGAGTTGCAAGTACACTGGCCACCATGCTCATCCTCTTCACTCAAAACAATTAGGATGTCATGGTCTCAGTTTTTATCCACACTGGTAATATTTATGAAACCTTCCTTTCTGTAAGACACTGCTTTTGGTGTTGTGATACAGGGCCAAACAAGAGACTGTCCTTAATCTCACATCATTTATAATCTAGGGAAAGCACATACAATGAGCAAGTAAATGAAGGAACAAACAGAAAAAAATCAAGTAATGATGAAAACATTTTAGAAAATTAAAATAAGCTATTGTATTAGTGAATGACTTGGGTTCAAATAATTAAGAAAGGCCTCTGAAGAATTAAAATATATGCTAAGAATTATTTATAATAGCCAAGATAGGGAAACAAAGTGTTCATGGGTAGAAAAATAAAGAAAATGTGGTATATATACAATGGAATATTATTCAGGCTTTAAAAAGAAAGATATCTTGCTAAATGTGACAACATGGATTAACCTGGAAAGCATGATGCTAAGTGAAATAGGCCAGACAGAGAAAGAAAAAGAAAAGTACTGTATAGTATCATTTATATGTGGAATCTTTTTTTTTTTTTTTTTGTATTTTTCTGAAGCTGGAAACAGGGAAGCAGTCAGACAGACTCCCGCATGCGCCCCACTGGGATCCGCCCGGCATGCCCACCAGGGGGAGATGCTCTGCCCATCTGGGGCATTGCTTTGTTGCAACCAGAGCCATTCTAGCGCTTGAGGCAGAGGCCACAGAGCCATCCTCAGCGTCCGGGCCAACTTTGCTCCAATGGAGCCTTGGCTGCGGGAGGGGAAGAGAGATACAGAGAGGAAGTAAAGGGGGAGGGGTGGAGAAGTAGATGGGCGCTTCTCCTGTGTGCCCTGGCTGGGAGTCGAACCTGGGACTCCTGCACGCCAGGCCGACGCTCTACCACTGAGCCAACCGGCCAGGGCTATATGTGGAATCTTAAAGAGAAAAAGTTCAACACAAAGAAACAAGATAGAGTGGTGGTTTCCAGGACTGGGTGAGGGAGAGGGTGGAAATAGGAAGAGGTTGGTCAAAGGATACAAATCGTCAGTTATAAAATGAGTAAATTCTTAGGATCTAACGTATGGCATGGTGACCAAAGTTAATTATACTGTATTGTATACTTGAGAGTTGCTGAGAATAGATCTTAAGCATTCTCTCATGCACAAAAAAAGTACCTACATGAGGTGATGGATGTATTAATCTGCTTTGTTATGGAAATCTTTCACAATGTATACATATATCAAATCATCATATTGTACACTAAATATATTATAATTTGTTTATCAATTATACATCATAAAAAATAAAGTAAAAAAAATGAAGGCTCTGGCTGGTGGCTCAGTAGATAAAGCATCAGCCAGGTTTATGGCTGTCCAGGTTTGATTCCCAGTCAGGGCACAAAGGGAAGGTGACCATCTGTTTCTATCCCCCGTCCTTCTTCTCCCTGTTCTCCAGTGGCTTGATTGGTTGGAGTGTGCCCCCAGGCTCTGAGGATGGCTCCTTTGTAGTACATCAGCCTCAGGCACTAAAAATAGCTCAATACTTGAGCATTGGCCCTAGATGGGGTGGTTGCTGGTAGATCCCGGTCAGGGTGCATGTGAGAGTCTGCCTTACTATCTCCCCTCCTCTCACCTAAAATATATGGGCTATAGATATATGGGCTGAGGTTTAAAAATACCTATCCTTAGAGGATTGATAAAGTAAGGTTTAATACCTCCATACAATATGCTGCCACTAAAACTAATGATGTATATTTGCATAAAGAAGAGCTTACCCAAATAAGTATGTATGTATAAGTTTATACAGAAAAATGTTTATATCTGTATATAATAACTGAGTAATGAGATTAAGGGTGATCTTTAAAATTTTGCTCTTCTTGTGTTTTCTGGAATATTTTTGCAGTGTGTAAGATTTTCTCTCACAGTAAGAAAGGGAAAATGCTAGAAGTACTTAATAAAATAAGAAAAAAGGGACATGGACAGGCTGCCTCCCTGCACCTTCCCTCTGCAGGCAGAGGTTGATGCCCTTCTTATTATGGAGTAGCTGCTCTTCTTATTAACCCTTGTTTGGGCAGTAAGATTAAGTATTACAAAAGACCAGACTTATTAGAGGTCTGTCTGAACAAAGATGGAGCCATGTGCAGCTTACAGTTGCAGGGAAATTAAACTTTATACAAGCTAATGAGAAAAGAAAGAAACAGGCCACTGAAGATGTCTGCCTGTCACTGAGCTATAAATTCTGTCCCCAATTACTTCTCTTCTGCCAGCTGTGCTGTGTGAACTGACGCTTTGCCCAGGAGACTCTCCATGTTTAATGAATTATGATGCAGCAACAATTCATCCATGCAGAAGCATTTGTCTGTTTCCAAAGAGGAAGATTACGCAAGCTCCAATACCATATGGCATCTTATACCATGCCAATCTCTTTTTTATATATGTACACATATAATTAGGTTCAATTGACTAAATAAAGTTATTTATTATGAAGATGTAATACTATAGGCTGATTCTGAAAGAAGAAATCAGATAAAGTGTTGCATGGGTATACTTATTCTATTTTTCCAATTTATTTTACTGCTAAAAATATTAGGTCTAGACCTGCAATCAGTATGTACTGAAGAACAATACACATTGTACTAAAATAAAAATTTATAACTCTTTCAATAAGCACAGAAAATTGTTTCTATTTGTGTTAGAATCTACTTACTGCTTGAAGTTGGACTCAAAGCCCTTAGAGTAACGATGTCCCTTAGAAATCATCTTGTCTAGTACTGGTTCCAGTAGTGGCAGAGCAGTTTATCTCAGGATAAACTTAGAATCACAGAAAGTAGGGTAGAAACTGTAGAGGATACGACCCTTAAAGGAAGAAAACCTCACCTGATGGGATACATTTATTTAATTTTTAGAAGTTTTCCATTGACTCAAGAGAAAAAGAAAAAGAGAAGCAACAATTCATTATTTCATTTACTTGTTTCATTTAGCTGTGTACTCATTGATTGCTTCTCCTACATGCTCTGACGAGGAGTGAGACCTGCGTTGTGCCAGGAGGATGCTTTATCCACTGAGCCACCTAGCCAGGGCCTGGGAATACTATACTCTGGAAGGTATAGAGTAGTTGAAAATAAGCAGAAGGCTGTTGTGTTATTGACTTGAGATGTCAGAGAACAGAGTTGGGGAGGTTAGATGGACTAGAAATTGAGAGTAGAAATCCTGGCAAGGAGGAAGCTGCAGAAAGAAGAGCTTTAACAATATGAGTATAAATTCTCCTCAAATCCTTGGTTAACCTCTGATATGCATACACATGGGAAAGACTCTAAAGAGCCCAGCAGAAAGCAACTGCTGAGGTTGAAAGAAATGTCAATTGCTTTCATCTGCAAGACGGATAGAGATTTTAATGTAATTCTGGCCATGTTAGTAAACTCAAACTATTCATGGAAACTCTACACGTTTTATGCTATAAGAGTAAAAAGACTATGTCCTATATCTAATGGATTCATCCTAGGCCTAAGCATAAACCATAAGACCACTCTAAAAAGAATAAAACCAAGCTTCTACAAGTTTAAGTAACAACCAATAATTTAACTGCCTGTTAGAAAAAAATCAACAGGTTCTAGAATGGTAACAGAATTTCGTCTCCACAGTATACCATCCACAATGTCTAATACATATTAAAAATTAGTAGGAATGCAAAGAAACAGGAAAATATGAGTCATAGTCAAGAGATACATGAGACAAAAGCAATTAATTTTAAGATGATATAGATGTTGGAATTAGCAGATAAGAATTTTAAAGCATCCATTGTAACTATGCTCAAACTGGCAGTTTTCTATTTATTGCTTCTCAACTCCAAGTCTACTTTTTTTTTGCCTTATATAATACTAAAGCTAGAGCTTATAAAGTGTGTTTTCTTTTGCCCAGTAGCAATGTTAAATTTTTTTAAATAGAAGGTATTGAGGAAAGAGCTTCTCTTCCTGGTTCTGATGTGCTTTTATCATCATTATCATTATTATGATTTTTTAATTTTGGTTCCCACAACATGAGGAAGTTAGTAGAATGTGTGACATTCAAAAGGTGGTTTTTCAATGAGTTTCAGTAGCACGTCAGCAGGCAGCTTCCCACTAGTAAAGCCCTTGGACCTGGCACCCAAGCAGGCAGTTTCCTGATTGCCGTTTGTAGCCTGAAACACATCATGAACTCCCCTGTCACTCCATGGGTCAAAGCAACGCTTGTCTCCAACAATGTTTGGGTCTCAGTCTTATAGGTAGAAGTGACTTTTTCCATGTCTATTATTGCCTTAGCCCTAGAGGCAGTGGCTACACCCTCTATCTGCTGTTTATATATTCTTTGGAGTTTTCTTTATCTCTTGGAACAGTTAATAATTTTTTATATTACATTTTTCTTATTCAAATTACTGATGTGTTTTCTTGTTTCTAACTCACCCCTGGACTACAAAATATATTCAAAACAAATAGAAAAATGTTAAGAAATATGTTTAGAGATTCTAAAGTTAAAAATAAATGTGATTGAAATAGAAAGTAAGTATAATTTAGAAATGTAAATAAACTATGAAATATCTAAAGTAAAATTTCTGGCATAGACTTAATAGATCGAGAATGACAAAGGAACAAGTCTGAGCTTAAAGTTTGAATAATATCTATGGTATGTATTTGTCTTAAGAATTGAAAGCAGGGCTTTACAGATCTGTAGATACTCTCACAAAAATGTAGCATGCATATAATTGTCTCAGAAAGAGAGGAGAAAGAGCAAATGAAACAAAAAAAATCTTAAAAAATAATGGCTGAAAATATTTATAACTTGGGAACAGATAAATCTATATGTTTTTCATACAGATTCAAGAAGTTCAGCAAGCTCTAAAGAAGATAAATATAAAGAACATCATCCTTAGGCACATTACAGTATAACTGCTAAAAACCAATGATAGAAAATCTTGAAAGAAGATAAAGAAAAAATAATACCTTATGTAGAAGGTAACAATAATATAAATGGTTGCTGAACTCCGATTAGAACTAATGGAGACCAGAATACAGAAACATCATCTTTAAAATACTGAAAAAATAAAAATAAAAAAGGTCAATTCTGAATTTCATATCCAGTAAAATATATCCTTCAACAATAAAGATAAGTAAAAACAGATAAGAATTTTCTCAGATAAGTGAAAGCAAGAAAATTCTTCATCGGCAGACCTACACTATGAGAAATACTAAAGGGATTTCTTCAGGCAGAAGAAAGTTACACTATATAGGAAATCATTTGTACAGTTGGGAATGAAGAGCACTAGAAGCTTTAAATATGTGGGTAATATGGTAGAAACTGGTTTTTCTTTTAACTTTTTGTAAAATATATACAATATATATAAGAAACAAAACAAAAAAATTTAATAATGTTTGCATATATAAAATATATGAGAACAGTAACACAATGGAAGGAGTAAATAGAATAATGTTACAAGATTCTTATATTTTATATAAAGCCATACATTAATTTAAAGTAGAATGTGACAAGTTAAAGGTGATAGGGTAATTCTTACAGCCCCAATTTAAAAAGAAGATAGAGTTACATCCAAATAAGCAGAAGGAAATAAAGTACAGTACTACAATTATGTGACTAATACTAAATAAGGAGGAGGAACTAAGGGGGCGAAAACAGAGACAAATAGAAAACAAATTTTAAAGTGATAGACTTAAGTTCAGACATGTAAATAATTACATTAAATGTAAATGAACCTCCAATTAAAAGGAAGACGTTATTAAACTATCTTTTATAGAACAACAACAATAAAAAAATACCTGACTTGTGGTTTAAGAGAGATATGCTATCAATATAAAGACATAGTATGTAATGGGAGTTGATGCTTCCAGCTCCTCCCCCTTCTCTCTCTCTGTCTCTCTCTCCTCTCTCTCCCTCTCTGTCTCTCTTTCTTCTCTAAAAATGAATAAAAAAATTAAAAAAAGAAAAACACCTTTAAAAAAAAGACATAGTATGTAGAAAATAAAAGAATATAAAATATCATTCAAATAGTATGTATATATTTAAAAGCTGGTGTGGCTATGTTAATATAAAAAAAGCAGACTTCATTACAAGAAACAAGATATTTACAAGTTTATATCATAATGATAAAAAGGGAAATTCATCAAGGAGACATAATATATATAAACACAAAAGCAGTGCATCAAAATATATAAAGTTAAACTGAAAGAACTAAAAGGATATAGAGACAAATTTATAATTATAGTTGGGACTTTTACCATCCCTCTCTCTTTAATAATAGGAGAAGTAGATAATAAAGCAGTAAGACTGTAGAATGTATTTGACAATATTATCAACCACTTTGACCAATCAACATTTATAGACCAACTCACTGTTACAGAACAACAGAAGAATATATATCCTTCTCACCAGGAGATAACTCATAAAATCTCTGGTCAGGCTGTTGTTGCTGAAGTCCAAGAAGTGAATGTGTATAAATCCAGGCCACCTAGAGGAGGTATTGAATTGAATGGCAAAATTTAGCAGATCCCAGCTTAAAAGGTAGGACCGAGATCCAAATCCAGGGAGACTAATAAATTATATGGCAGGTCAAATATGAATGATCCTGAGATAGCATGCAGTTATTGGCGCAGGATTTAGACTATAAGTAGCAATATATATATATATATATATATAGTACCAAATATATATATATAGTATTTATATATACACTACAATGTATATATAAATGGTATATATATGGTACCAAAAAAAGAGAAACAATTTCAAAAACATCAGCATCATGAGGACCTTGACGCTCTGTTACTTTGGCAAAAGCTAGAGCTCCTTAATTAAAAAAAAATTTATTTAGAAAATTAAATTTAATGAGGTGACATAGAACTCTTTAATTGTTCCAGGCCAAATACCAGTTATACTCCTTTAAAAAGCTCTCAAGAAGGTATTCAACAGTTAATTGGTAATAAGAGTCATATGTATGAAAATAAAGTGAGTTCATGCCTGTTCAGCAATAAAACTAAAACTTGACTAGTAGTCTGGTGCCCTGCAATCTAGTCTGTATCATTTAATTTAAGACATCAAAATATAAAAACCATCATGAGATGAAAAAGAATCCACCAGACCTAAAGGTCATCTTCAACTCATAAATGATTGGATGACTATGATTAGAGACAGTGAGTGGTAATGAGCATGTTTATATTGTATATGATTTATTGAAGTCATTAGGTATTTAAAACAGTAATTTTTCAATTGACAACTGTATCACCTACACCTTACCAGTCTCAGAGTAATTCTTCAAAGCAGAAATGGTTTAATCGCAGGTATTCAGGAAGGTGACTATATCCAAGCAATATTGAATAGTATTGAATATGGCCATCAGAGAGTTTTCCTTAGGGTTAAGCATTGTATTCTTATAAATCTTTAAGAAATTAAGTATTCTGGAAGGTTTTAGACAGGAAGTCATTAATACTTTAACTATGTTTACTCATTGTATTCATTACATATAGACGTGTAACAAAATACCCCCAAAATTAAGTGGCTTAAACAATGAACATTTATTGTCTTGTAGTTTCTATTGGTCAGAAATCTTGTTATGACTTAACTGGGTGTCTCTGGTTCAGTTTCTCTCATGAAGATACAGTCATGCTGTTGGCCAGGGTTACAATCATCTAAAGAATTTACTGGATCTGAAGGATCTACTTCCAAAATTCTTCATGGGGTTGTTGACAGGCCTCAGTTATTCACTGGCCATTGACCAGTTCTTTGCCTCTCCTAAGGCTGCTCAAGTGTCCTCGTAAATGTCAGATAGCTTCCGTCAGAGTGAATAATCCAAGAGAGAGCAAGGAAGTGTGCACGACAGAGTTTCCAAGACAGAAGAACCAGGCTTTGTATAGGTGAAGCTCTGATATACCATCACTTCTGTTGTGTTCTTAAAATAGAAGTCACTAAACCTGCCTGACCAGGCAGTGGCACAGTGGATAGAGCATTGGACTGGGATGCAGAGGACCCAGGTTCGAGACCCTGAGGTTGCCAGTTTGAGCACAGGCTCATCTAGTTTGAGCAAGTCTCACCAGCTTGAGCCCAAGGGTCGCTGGCTTGAGCAAGGGGTCACTTGGTCTGCTCTAGCCCCCGAGTTAAGGCATATATGAGAAAGCAATCATTGAGAAACAAAGGTGCCACAACTTTGATGCTTCTTATCTCTCCCTGTCTGTCTCCCTATCTGTCCCTCTCTTTGTCTCTGTCACACACACACTCTCTCTCTCTCTCTCTCTCTCTCTCACACACACACACACACACACACACACACACACACATCACTAAAACTGACCAAACTCAAGGGGAGAAGATCACACAAGGGTGTGAATACTAGAAGGTGGGGATCACTGGAGACCATTTTAGTGGCCTTCCCTCCATACTTGTCACTTTACTCAGTAATCTTTAGGTGGCAGATAGAGCTGAGTACTGAGTGATGAGATGAATAAAACACACATTTGTGTCGTAGTTAAAGAAGTTGATAATGCTGATTAAATGCTGCTCTGAAATGAATCCTATAATAGTAATAGGCATCACTACAGAGTCATTACAGTTCAAATGGTATTATAAATCTGAAAACACATTGAAATCATGGACATTATCAAATTTGAGCCAAAAACTAACTTATACAATATAATTCTTATACCAAAATAGATCTTCAGAGCTTTTAGAATGTATACAGAGATTATTTTTAAAAATTGCCTTGCCTGTGTATATAAATAGGAGCTGTAAAAATAGTGAGAATATAAACAACTTAAAGTAGAATATTTTGAACACATACATAGTTCACATACCTTATCATAATATTACATACTAATGAAGAGACTATTAATTCTAACTTTTTCTTAAAGAAACCAACCTTTTAAGCTAGAATCAGCTTTATAAGTACTACCTCAGTGTCAGTACCTTAGGCCTCATATAAAGTCACTAAATTAAACAATCATACCTATTAATTTTATACTATAATGTCTGGGAATGCTTTTAGCAAGGAGTTAGATTATGAAGCAATGAGAAATGCTGTTAGTTCACAATAAATTGATAAAATTTGTAGTACATAAAGGGAAGTAGAGAAGACAGCAACAATCAGATATCAAGCTCATGCAAGTCATCACAATTCAGTTTCTCTCAAGGTGGGTCACAGATATCCAAGCCTGGGGTGAAGAGTGGGGCAAGGTATGATACTAGAACTATATGTGGAGTGTTGGACTTGTCAGCATCAGATGTAAGGTTGGGTCGTTCAGTGGAGGAAAGCAGGCAGGAAGAATAGACCAGGTCTAGTTCTGGTTTCCTACAACTTTTTCTATAGTAAGGATTCTTTCACAGACTTATTTGCTGGCCCTCCTCTTTGGTTTGAACACTAGACATGTTGATGCTTCAGTCTTGCATCATGAGCCTTCTCTCCCTTGTTAGCTATGTCTCCTCCAGAATCAATCTTATTAAATCCCAATACTTTAAATATCACTACATTCTATAGACTTCCAATTAAATTCCCACACTAAACAGTTCCTAAATTTTAGATTTGTGTGTATAATATCCTAGTCAATATCTCTACTTCTATATCTAGTAAGAGTGTCAAATTAAATTGTCAACATAAAACTCAATTTAAAAATTTCAGTTTTATTGAAGTATAATTGGCATATAAAATATATTTGAAGTGTACTTTATAATGATTTGATATATGTATACATTGTGAAAGTACTTTGTCTAGTTAATTAACACACTCATCATCATATATTTATCTTATTTATCATTGTTGTTAGCACAAGTTCTACTCTCTTAACATTTCACTTATACAATATAGTGCTATCACCACATTTTTACATTAAATACTCAGGTCTTCTATTAACATATCTCATATCTCTTATAGTTTTTACACTTTTCTAACCTCTCTCTGTTTCCTCTACCCCCATGAAATTCTTACTTTTTCCTTAAAATCTATTTCTCCCCCAGGCTTTCCATCTCAGTGAATGATTATTTATCCATTTCACTCTAGCAAGAAACCTGTTAGTTTTTCTCACCTTTTATGCCCAACCTATTAGTAAGAGATGTTAGTTTTATTTCTAGTACCACATAGGTAAATGAGGGGATCAGGATTTGCTTCAGGGATCCTAATAAAAATATTTGCTTGGGATGTTTTCTAAATCTCCCCAAAATGCCTGGGACAAGCCTGGGCTGGCAGTGCCATTCTCACTGGGTATTCTAGTTCCTGTTTCTCTCCTTTGGGGTTCTCTACACTTCTTTAACTCCCCAATACAGGTAGGTTCCATCAGTTGCTTCCAGAAGTTCTGGAACTTGTACTTGTGGCCCATAGCCAGGCCCTGATTCCAGTAGGCCATGTCTGATTCTAGTCTGCTGAGCAGGTCTGTCCTACTGGCCTTTGTCATGGACCACCAGAATCAAGCTGACACTCTGATTTGGAGCAACTACCACTCCTGTTGGATATAAGACAAGTTCAGTACTTGATATTATATTGTAGTTTATGTGTATTCTGATCAAGGTAATATTTCTGGTCTATACTACCTAGAAATGATCATGGTGGAAGCAGTCACCTCTTCCTCTGTGTGTCCACACTGCTGGAACCCAGGGTGATCACCTATTTGCTTTGTAGTTTCCATGGCACATGTCAGACAGGCACTCCTCCAGAAGCAGCTGTACCTTTACCGCTTTCTATAGCCTTCAGGACTTGCCCTGCAGTGCCAACAATCAATGTCCTTTCTTGTCTTCAATTAATGTGAGGAATCTGAGCTTTCCTGGGCTGGTTTTCAATCACACTGGATGACCACTCCTTATACAAATAAGACCACTCTTCTGACTTGTCTTTTCACATTCTTAATATTGTCTTTTGAAGAACTCTAGTAATCAAATTAGATTTAATAGAATGTATCAGATTTTCATTCAATACTAATCTTTTTCTGTCCTCTCTAAGAAGCATTTGCCTATCCCCAAATCATGAAGACATTCTTTTACTTTTCTCCAAAAGCTTTAGAGATTTCCCCTTAACATTTATATCTGCAGTCATTTGGAAATTACTTTAGTATCAAGCCACAGTCATGATTCCCATTATTTTAATATGAATATGTAGTTGACTCAGTATTATTTATTGACAAGTATGTTCTTTTCCCATTGCTTTGTAATGCCAGTAACTGTCATAAATCAAGTCACTGTATTTACGTCAGTTTGGTTTTGGCTTGCATTGGGCTATTTATCTTAGCATCAATGCCATGTCATCTTAATTATAGTCACTTTTTAATAAAACTTGATAAATGGGAGTTTAAGTTTTCTATCTTTGGTGTGCTACTACAAGCTTGTGGCTACTATTGACATTTTCATGTAAAATATCAAAATACCTGATAAATATATTAAAAAGTACTCAACATCATTCATCATCAGAAAAATGCAAATTAAAACCATAGTTGTATACAGCATTCACCAACCCAAATTGCCAAAATTTGGAGAACATAGAAAATTCTTTTTAAAATAATAGCCCAAACTAGAAATAATTCTAAATGTTCTACAACAGGAAAATGATTAATGGGGTGAATATACTACAAACTGATGTATACTACTACATGGAAGAATCTTAAGATATATGTTGAATGAAAGAAGCTAAAAGAGCACATAGGAAATGATTTCTCTTGGGTGAAGATCAAGATCAGAAAAAAATTGATCTGTTAGAATGATTAATTGGGAGGGTGCACAGGGAGTGATAAAAATGTTCTATATAATTTTTTAGTTGGCATGGTCATTACACAAATATATATAGATATATAAAAATTCATTAAGATGTAAAATTAAAGGTTGTGCACTTTACTACTTCTAATTTATAATTCAATATCAGTTAGACTAAAATATGTTAAATAAAAAAATAAGAAAATTATTTCACACATAAAAAGTTAAGTGTTCAACAAAGGCTATACATTTTTTCTTTAGAACTACATTTATCTGAATTGATTTCAAACACTTACTAATGCTGCATATTGTTTTAAAACAGAAATTACATGTGCTAACGAAACAGCATCAATTTCTTTTGAGAATTTCAAGCCAAAAATTTAAAATTTCTTCCCTTGAAGAAAGAAGAAAGGCATGATTTCCACTCCACAAACAGAAACTGCCCTAATATAATGACTACTGCAAATAGATTTTATTAAACTGTGGACAGCAGTTATGAACCTAACAATAACAGAAAGATAAACTTCCGTTCTGGTTCCATGAGATACACAGCTTAACATTCTAAATAAGTTACACAAATGCTTATCGTGAATAGCAGCAAAAATGGAACATATTTATAAACCATCCTTTGTATGTTTCACATTCTTCTCTTTATGGTTGTCATATTCTGTCCTTTTCCTTCTTACTGCATCTCTCATATTCACCCTCTACTTTTCAATTCCCAGAGTTTCACCATAATTTAAGGCCTTAGAGTGAAGAAGATCTATTAAAGAAGCATGACAGCATTTTCCCCATATTATCATTTGATTCTACTTTCAGTAATGGCATCCATAGACTAAGACAGCTTTAACTGACCCAGCTAAGCATATATATTATATTATGATCCATGATATTAAACACTTTTCTTACACTATATTCTTCTTGACATGTATCTTCTTGTAAGTCCTCATAATATTGTTGTCCTAACTTTTTTTCTTACCATTTTTCTCATTATCCTCTCTACAATTCAAGATGACGACTTTCTGTAGCATGTTCTTCTGGTGCCTTTTTACTCTGCCTTCCTGGATTCGTCTGGTATTCTGTCCTTAATACACACCTACTGTCTTCACAGTATAAACACAGGACAACCTACATTGTATGTGCTTGTACTCTCCACCTTTGTTACTGGGCTTTGTGCCTCAGGAAACAGTCTATTTTAACTATACCACTCATGCTCTTTCATTTTAGTTTGGTTGGATTTTGCAAGTGACCTTTAGTGACCAGATATTCCTAAGTGAGAATATATAGCAATGGGGTATTTATTTAGGGAATAGTACAGTGACTGCATTCTTCTATCTAAGGCCATTTCTTATCACGACCATATGTGTTGCTGAGTTCTGATAGAAACTACTTCCTCCTGTCCTTTAAAAGCAAAGGAGAGTAAAAGCTTCCTGCCATTTCTCATCCTAGGACTTCACCGTTTTTTGCGGGTTTCTGTAATTTGCCCATAGCCTTTCAAACGATCACTTCATGAATTTCACTTTGCTTTCATCTTGGGTGTGCCATATGCCAAGGCCCTGATTAATACACCCGTTTAATATAAAGCAAACAACAAAGAGGCTTGAATACATAATCATCCTAAAAGACATGGATTGTTTTACTCAGTTTTAAAATAATTAACTCAGTTGCACTTCTAGAGGATGTGTGTGCAAAATACCTACCTTTTATTAAACTGGAATTTACCTAACCTGCAGCTTTGGGTTCCATGTTTATAGATTTGAATCACAGAATCATGGAATCAGAACCAGAAGGGGTTTCAGTAACCATCTAATATAATACTGATTTTCAGCTATAGACACTGGAACCAGGTAGGGCCCTAGGGTGTGGAACTGATACAGGAGCTGAGCAAACAAGACTCTAGCATCCTTTTAAACCCCTCAGTATGAGTAGCTCCACTTTAAATTTCTTTTTTTTTTTCTGTATTTTTCTGAAGCCGGAAACGGGGAGAGACAGTCAGACAGACTCCCGCATGCGCCCGACCAGGATCCACCCGGCACGCCCACCAGGGGGCGACGCTCTGCCCACCAGGGGGCGATGCTCTGCCCCTCCGGGGCGTCGCTCTGCCGCGACCAGAGCCACTCTAGCGCCTGGGGCAGAGGCCGAGAAGCCATCCCCAGCGCCCGGGCCATCTTTGCTCCAGTGGAGCCTCGGCTGCAAGAGGGGAAGAGAGAGACAGAGAGGAAGGAGAGGGGAGGGGTGAAGAAGCAGATGGGCGCTTCTCCTGTGTGCCCTGGCTGGGAATCAAACCCAGGACTTCTGCACGCCAGGCTCTACCACTGAGCCAACCGGCCAGGGCTGATCATTTTTTTTTTTTTAATGTTCCTTCTGTGAGCTCTTGGAGGGCAGAGGTTTTACCTTGTCCGTGTTTCTGTCACTGAGAGAACAATGTCTTACAGCAGAGACTCAGTGAATGCTCAGTACACATCAAATGAAAGCTTTCTCTCAGCACAAGTCAGTCACCATGAGAAAATCCATCTAGGAATACTGTTTCAGGTGATGGATTTAATTAGAAAATAAAATATTTCCAATCAATAAGCTTTAAACATATTTTTGTATGTGCCTTTTTCATTTTCTCATCCTTTTGACAGTTGTTAACTAGAAGGGCCAAACATCACAGCACAGAGATATAGACTCAAACAAGATAAAAGTCCCCAGAATGTGGGGTGAACCTATATACAGTTCACAAAAATGAGGAGATATTTTCAAAATGAATATGAAGCTATAAAAAATCCCCTCATTTTTTTGTGAGCAGTATAGTACTCTTTGGGGGAGAGAACAAAGAAGTGAGTCATAATTAAATGACATAATGAATGTAAGACAGTTATCCAAACATACAATACGCATCTGATAAATATTAGCTGTTGTTTACTATTTCTATAGTATTTGTGTCCAGAGGTTTAACCTTAAATGACACAGTTTAAATCCAACTATTTGTAAAATCTCAAACTATAAAACAGTGTTTTTCTTACTTTTCAAGAGAGAGGAGAGGAGATAGACAGACTCCTACATACGCCTCAACCATGTATGCAACCAAGCTATTTTTAGCACCTGAGGCAGAGCATCCTCAGTGCCTGGGCTGATGCACTCAAACCACCGAGCCACGCTGCAGGAGAGGGAGAGAGAGAGAGAAAGGGGAGGGCAGCAGGGAAGAAGCAGATAGTCAATTCTCCTGTGTATCCTGACCAGAATCAAATCCAGGACATTCACACGCTGGGCCGTGCTCTTCCACTGGGCCTATAAAGAAATTTAAAGACCCTGGCCGGTTGTTCAGCGGTAGAGCGTCGGCCTGGCATGCGGAAGTCCCGGGTTCGATTCCCGGCCAGGGCACACAGGAGAAGCGCCCATCTGCTTCTCCACCCCTCCCCCTCTCCTTCCTCCCTGTTTCTCTCTTCCCCTCCCACAGCCGAGGCTCCACTGGAGCAAAGATGGCCCGGGCGCTGGGGATGGCTCCTCGACCTCTGCCCCAGGCGCTGGAGTGGCTCTGTCCACCAGGGGGCGATGCTCTGCCCCTCCGGGGTGTCGCTCTGTCGCAACCAAAGCCACTCCAGCGCCTGGGGCAGAGGTCGAGGAGCCATCCCCAGCGCCCGCGCTATCTTTGCTCCAGTGGAGCCTCGGCTGTGGGAGGGGAAGAGAGAAACAGGGAGGAAGGAGAGGGGGAGGGGTGGAGAAGCAGATGGGCGCTTCTCCTGTGTGCCCTGGCCGGGAATCGAACCCGGGACTTCCGCATGCCAGGCCGACGCTCTACCGCTGAACAACCGGCCAGGGTCTTTAAATTTCTTTATAGGCCCAGTGGAAGAGCACGGCCCAGCGTGTGAATGTCCTGGATTTGATTCTGGTCAGGATACACAGGAGAATTGACTATCTGCTTCTTCCCTGCTGCCCTCCCCTTTCTCTCTCTCTCTCCCTCTCCTGCAGCGTGGCTCGGTGGTTTGAGTGCATCAGCCCAGGCACTGAGGATGCTCTGCCTCAGGTGCTAAAAATAGCTTGGTTGCATACATGGTTGAGGCGTATGTAGGAGTCTGTCTATCTCCTCTCCTCTCTCTTGAAAAGTAAGAAAAACACTGTTTTATAGTTTGAGATTTTACAAATAGTTGGATTTAAACTGTGTCATTTAAGGTTAAACCTCTGGACACAAATACTATAGAAATAGTAAACAACAGCTAATATTTATCAGATGCGTATTGTATGTTTGGATAACTATCTTACATTCATTATGTCATTTAATTATGACTCACTTCTTTGTTCTCTCCCCCAAAGAGTACTATACTGCTCACAAAAAAATGAGGGGATTTTTTATAGCTTCATATTCATTTTGAAAATATCTCCTCATTTTTGTGAACTGTATATAGGTTCACCCCACATTCTGGGGACTTTTATCTTGTTTGAGTCTATATCTCTGTGCTGTGATGTTTGGCCCTTCTAGTTAACAACTGTCAAAAGGATGAGAAAATGAAAAAGGCACATACAAAAATATGTTTAAAGCTTATTGATTGGAAATATTTTATTTTCTAATTAAATCCATCACCTGAAACAGTATTCCTAGATGGATTTTCTCATGGTGACTGACTTGTGCTGAGAGAAAGCTTTCATTTGATGTGTACTGAGCATTCACTGAGTCTCTGCTGTAAGACATTGTTCTCTCAGTGACAGAAACACGGACAAGGTAAAACCTCTGCCCTCCAAGAGCTCACAGAAGGAACATTAAAAAAAAAAAAATGATCAGCCCTGGCCGGTTGGCTCAGTGGTAGAGCCTGGCGTGCAGAAGTCCTGGGTTTGATTCCCAGCCAGGGCACACAGGAGAAGCGCCCATCTGCTTCTTCACCCCTCCCCTCTCCTTCCTCTCTGTCTCTCTCTTCCCCTCTTGCAGCCGAGGCTCCACTGGAGCAAAGATGGCCCGGGCGCTGGGGATGGCTTCTCGGCCTCTGCCCCAGGCGCTAGAGTGGCTCTGGTCGCGGCAGAGCGACGCCCCGGAGGGGCAGAGCATCGCCCCCTGGTGGGCAGAGCGTCGCCCCCTGGTGGGCGTGCCGGGTGGATCCCGGTCGGGCGCATGCGGGAGTCTGTCTGACTGTCTCTCCCAGTTTCCGGCTTCAGAAAAATACAGAAAAAAAAAATGATCAGGCAAATATAATGCATCACAAGGTCCCTTGATTGTAAGCATGAAAGATCCTTGGAAACCAACTAAATTCATCCTAATTTTGCTTATTAGATTTAACCATAAATGGCACATGTAGTCCCCAGATCTTCTGAATTCATGGACTCTTTAGCTTAATATTTAAAACTGAAATGACTGGAGGCCCTTTTCCCTTGTATTGGGAGAACAGTGTGCCTTGCTCAACATAGGCAGCTTGTAAGCATATGCTTTTTTGTGGTCCTGTTTTACTTCAGTTTCAAGTTTTTAAAGAATCTTTGGTCTTATTCAAGCTGTCCCTCCTGCGATCATTTTATCCTCTCTCTCTGAGATGATCAAGACGTGCACATTCCCCCATCTGTGATGTCTCAGAAACATCACCAACACAAAGCAGTGTTGAGGGTAAGGGACAGACACCCCCCAGCTTACCAAATCACAAAAATCTATCATAAAAATCTTGGTTCATAAAAGTCTCTTGGAAATTTCTTACATGAGGAATTACATGGAAGAAATGATATAAAGAATTGGGCTTTGAAGAACCATAAGACTTTTAGTTAGAAATGAGGAAGAAGGGCATTTGGAGAGCAACCATTAGAAGTAAAGGTAAGGATAGGGAATGAGGCATGAACAACGATCTTTCACAAAAGAGCTTTTCCATGTTGTCCACCACTACTCTGACTTACACACTGTTTGTCTGGCTGCAACAGGGCCCCGTACTGGTTGAGGGATAGTGGTTTGGCTACATTGTGGAAAGACAGGTGAGTACTGTGGATGAAACTTAGAGAGGTGGGTGGTGTGTTGGAATATATTGATGTGGGAATAATGAGTATGGTGAATTACAGTGTGGAGAAATTGAAGGGAAGAAAACTAGTGAACCATCAGATGTGCTTGCCAAGTGGGGAAGAATGCTGCTGGGAGTGTTATTCATAGAGAGCCTTCAGTTGTTAGACTTACCAGGGACTGGCTCAATGGCAGACAGCTGCCTCAGTCAAGGTCAGATCCCTTGCAAGAAAAACTCACTTCACATCTTGTCTGAACTTGGGAAAACTCTGAAGGGTCGTTCTGGTTTCTCAGTTTCCTGTGGGCTTAGGTTGTCTTTGGACCTGACTTCTCTCTCTGTCCACTCCTGCTTCCTTCTTCCCCTTCTCCAGGTATTGATCCCAAGGGTACTTCTTAGTACATAAATATCCTGCATCCCAAATTCTATCTCAGAGTTCATTTTCTAGTCAATCTGTGACATTAATCGGAACATGATTGCACTAGTCTAGGTGATAAGCAATAAGGACCAAAATTAGAGTAGCATCATTTGACATGGAAAGGTCACATATAAAGGAGTCAGCTCATCCATGGAATGGTTTTGCTGGCATATAGCCATCATAGAAGATTCTGCAATTAGTATTCACTAGAACCAAGTCTATGTGACTGCAAAAATGATACAACGTACAGCATTCAAAGCATGTGTGAAAGCATGAATGAGTGAATAAATTAATAAATAGATTAACAAGTGAAACAGATGCAGTGAGTAAGGCTGTTTACAATTCCATGAATAGAGTGAATCCAGGAATACAGATTCTGCTGCTTGTAGGACTACAGTAATAATCTATAGAGAAGCTGACTGGCAGTCTCGGTCATTACATTTGATTCTGCCGTACTTGAATACACAAAGATTGTGATGAGAAAAGCAGTGCAGAGCATTTTCAATGAGATATTTTCTGTGCTCTGTGAATGCTAATTGAGGACTTGAGATACCCTAAATAGGTGCATCTTACCATAGTACACAGCCAGCTGGGAAACCTGAGGTGGCCCTTTGTTTCCTATTTGAAGCACCAGCTTTATTAAAGGGTGCACTAAAGCTTCACCTAACCAGACCCTATATATATATATTTTAATTTTTCTGAAGTGAGAAGTAAGGAAGCAGAGAGACAGACTCCCTCATGTGCCAGACAGGGATCCACCCGGCATGTCCACCAGGGGGCGATGCTCTGCCCATCTGGGTACCTCTTCATTGCAACTGGAGCCATTCTAGAGCCTGAGGAGAAGGCCATGGAGCCATCCTCAGTGCCTGGGCCAACTTTGTTCCACTGGAGCCTTGGCTGAAGGAGAGGAAGAGAGAGATAGAGAGAAAGGAGAGGGGGAGGGGTGGAGAAGCAGATGAGCACTTCTCCTGTGTGCCCTGGCCAGGAATCGAACCCAGAACTTTCACACACTGGGCCAATGCTCTACTGCTGAGCCAACTGGCCAGAGTGACCCAAATATTTTTTAACTTTGAAGCAGCCAGGCTTTTAAAAAAATAAATTCTTTTACTTTATGATCTAGTAAAAATAAAACCAGATAATAAATAGAATTAATAGTAAGTAAGCTTGCTCCTTTGTAACTTGTCTCTTTCACCTAAAGATAGCAAACAAAACCTAGATAATTTAAAATATCGTCAGCTGGGTATTGACTAATTGACTTTTTATCCTATTAGAAAAAGATAGTTCAGAGAATGTCCTAATTTCTACACTGATGCATACAGCTTTCTATGCTGAGTATGTCTATAGCTTTTTATACAGCAGTCCTCAGACACTAACAAAATATACTTATTACCCAAAGAAAATTAATTTTTACTTAGTACGTTATCATTATCATGGCCATTTTTATTGATTCCACAAATATTTATTGAATAGTAAACATGTACCAAATACTAGAATAAGTGGCAATGTTTCAGGTTATGACAGAATAAAATCAGTCAAAGAGAAAGGGAGGAAGGGAGGTGGGAAGGAGGAAAAAAAGGAGAATGTCTGAAAGGAAAGAATTTTGACAGTGTTCCTGAGAGTCAATTTTCCTGAGGGCTCAAATACCATGAGAACAAAAAGCATCTATTAGATTTAGTATCTTGCACATTATAAGTAGCTTTGGAGAAGCAGTATGGGAAGGGTAGAGACCAGAATGTGGTGGTTTCAGATTAAGAGAAGACACGGGCTCAGCAGATTCTGAGTAGCTTCCAGGGAGCTTGATGCAAAGCAAAGAAAAAATGCAGGTGGGTGACTTTGGGAGAGAAACCAAAGCTGAGGAGGAAGTTTTTTTTTCCCCCAGATGTGAGAAAATTGATCTTATGTACCAAAATAAAAATAACTGCTAGAAAGGGAAATGAAGAAAATACAGGAGAGAGATGAGACAAATGATGAAGTGAGGTCCCTCAGGAGGCAGCCTGAGGCAGGACTGAGGACAGGTGTAGAGAGCAGGTTTGGACAACACCATAATAATTACAATAATGATAAATAGTAAGTGTTGATCACTATATACAGCTCCTGCATGAGTATTGCATGTTTTACCCATTTAATAATGCTTCTCTCCAAAGCATTATTAGATATATGCAATTATTACTCCATTTTTATAGCTGAGAAAAATGAGACACAAAAAATTGTAGTATAGATGTAGACAAATTCTCAGGTGAGGAAAAAAATTAAGGTGTTTACTATGTGGGCCCCTCCATTTGGTCCTAGGAAGCAGGTAAGCAAATCAGAGAATGAGGAGAAAATGATACAGGAAGGCCTGGAGTTTGATTCTGAAGGTTAGAAATAGTTGGTAAGGGTCTGAAAATGAACTTTAACTAGAAGTCACGAGAGGCTGTCTGAGCATCGCCGAGGAGCCAGCTGAGGTACAAGATCATGGATTTTCACTAGTTCTAATTAATGGAGCCATTCAGGATGGATTAGGTCCTAGGAACAGAGACAGTGAACACTTGGTATTGACACTAGAATAATTATTTTTCTCTTTCATTTCTAAGAACTTTCAGAATCCCAAGAGATAACAGCATTCACATGATGGCCCATTGAATACTCCATCACCAAAATTCCTTGACCATCTCTATTCCAGTTCCTTGCCACTCCACTTTTTTATAGTTTTATTTAGACATTTAACTTTAATGGGGTGACATTTGTCAACTAGAGCACAAAGATTTAGAGAAAACATCTCCAGATCATTATGACATTCGATTATGTTGTATACCCATCACCCAAAGTTAAATCGTCCTCCGTCACCCTTCATTTGGTTTCTTTATGTCCCTCCCGTCCAACAACCCCTCCCTCTCCTCCCTTCCCCCCCTTGTAACCACTGCACTCTTATTTATTTCCATGGATTTCAATTTTGTGTCCCACTTATGGATGAAATAATACAGTTCTTATTTCTTTCTGATTTACTGATTTTACTCAGTATAATGTTATCAAAGTCCATCCATGTTGTTGTAAATGATCCTATGTCATCATTTCTTATGGCTGAGTAGTATTTCATAGTATATATGTACCACATCTTCTTTATCCAGTCTTCTATTGAAGGGCTTTTTTGGTTGTTTCCATGTCTTGACCATTGTGAACAATGCTGCAATGAACATGGGGCTGCAAGTGTCTTTATGTACCAGTGATTTTGAGTTTTGGGAGTATATCCCAGTAGAGGAATTGCTGGGTCATATGGTAGTTCTATTCTTAATTTTTTGAGGAACCACCATACTTTCTTTCATAATGGTTATACTACCTCACATTCCCACAGTGAATAAGGGTTCCTTTTTCTCCACAGCCTCTCCAACACTTGTTATTGCCTGTCTTATTGATAATAGTTAATCAAACAGATGTGGAGTGGTATCTCATTGTAGTTTTGATTTGCATTTCTCTAATAGCTAATGAAGATGAGCATCTTTTCATATATCTGTTGGCCATTTGTATTTTTTCCTGGGAGAAGTGTCTTCATGTTCTCTTTCCATTTTTTTATTGGATTGTTTGCTTGTTTGTTGTTGAGTTTTGTGAGTTCTTTGCATATTTTGGATATTAGGCCCTTATCTGAGCTGTTGTTTGAAAATATCATCTCCCATTTAGTTGGCTGTCAGTTTGTTTTGTTGTCAGTTTCTTTTGCTGAGCAAAAGCTTCTTAGTTTGACGTAGTCCCATTCATTTATCTTTGCCTTTATTTCCCTTGCCTTTGGATTCAAATTCATAAAGCGCTCTTTGTAAACAAGGTCCATGAGTTTAGCACCTATGTTTTCTTCTATGTACTTTATTGTTTCAGATTTTATATTTAGTTCTTTGATCCATTTTGAATTAATTTTTGTACAAGGAGACAGACTGTAGTCTAGTTTCATTCTTCTGCATGAGGCTTTCTAGTTTTCCCAGCACCATGTATTGAAGAGGCTTTCTTTTCTCCATTGTGTGTTTTTCTTGCCACTCCGTTTCATCTACTCACTCCATGGATATTTCATGAAATTTGTTATGAACCTTATTCACACACTTTATGTTCTGTCACCTCATCAAGACTTCCAGTAACGTAAATTCTCCATCTTTCTCTAAGCTATAGAGTTCATCCTATACAACCCTGATCCCAAGCTTAATTATTTTAATCATTCATCAATTCTGTATTAATTACTGCTTCTCTACATTCTTGTATATGTTCCTCCCTCTGCTTAGCATATGCTTCTCTTTATATATATATATATTTTTGGCTTGGCAAATGTTATTTCATATTTTAGTCAGTCCAGCATTGGATTTTCTAGGAAGCCCCTGAATTCCTTTATCTATAAGTTGTGTGTGTGTGTTTCCCATATGCCTATGCTCTTTCCCATAGCTCTCTGTATGACTCTTCATATCCTGTAAAGTAATTATTAGTTTATTTTCTCCCTCACAACTAAATCATGCAAATTTTGAAAACTGGAATTGTTTACGTGTGTTTCTTTTCTTTTCTTTTTTTTAAGTGAGAGAAGGGGAGATAGTGAGACAGATTCCCACATGTGCCCCGACTGGGATCCACCCAGCAACCCCTGCTAGGGCTAATGCTTGGACCGATTGAACCACTGGCTGAGGAAGGAGAAGAGGGAGAGAAAGGAGGAGAGAAGCAGATGGTTGCTTCTCTTGTGTGCCCTGACTGTGAATTGAACCCAGGATGTCTATATACCAGGCCATTGCTCTATTCACTGAGCCAACCAACCAGGGCCCCGTGTGTGTGTGTGTGTGTGTGTGTGTGTGTGTGTGTGTGGTGTTTAATGTATGCAGGCATATAACCTTGCATAGAAACTTGTATAGAAAGACTGCTTAATCAGTACTTGAAAGATATTAATTTATTTTTTAACATTTATTTGCCACTATACAAATGTTCCTCTACCCAATGTTTTCTAAACTTGAAAATAAAATTTTGAATATAGGTAGCATTCACTGTGTAAAGATTTAATGATACTAGACAAATATACTAGTTTTTAGTAACCTACATAAGCATTCAGGAGTCTTGTTTACAATTTTTTTAGACAATGATGCATCACATGCTATTTCTGAGAAAATATCTCAGCATTAACATGAGTGATATTAGCACTAGATTGACAGTTATATACTTCAAAGAAGGTTTTTGTTTTTTGTTTTTTTTAAAAAGAGAACTACCTTTAGATTCCAATACTTTGTGCTAAGTTTTACAACCAACAAGAAACAAGCTATGAGATTCAACAGGACCCAGTTTCATTCTTTGCACTTCTTCTACCTTAATGTTGCTGGAATCTGTCCTCATTGGCACAATAGTGTTTTTGGTATCAATAGAACAATTGGCTGTTTAAAATGGTGATAAACATTTGGTTTGGTCTTTGAAAGTTAAACTTTCATTGATTAAAAAAATGTATAACACTTCTAAGACAAAAGTGACAGGAGTGACTATCAGTAGAAAAGGTTTAAGAAATTTATACTTGCATGATTTTCATCTCTAAGTTTATGATGAACTCACCTGGTCTATTATTGCTTCTTTCCATAAAAGCTAGTCTATGTATAGAGCTCACAGAGAGATGGCCCTTTTGACACAATGACCCGGTTCTAATGTTATTGAACTGTCTGCAGATGTCACTCAGAGATATGGCCAGTAGCTCTGCACCGGTTTTCCTCTCTTCTCTCTAGGCTACAATTTCTTCAGACAAATAAAGAGAAAGAGAACTGGCATTCTACTGTCTATTATGTGTCAGGCCATATTCTAAGTACTTTATTTTATGTTACCTCATCCCATCCTCACATTGTATTACAATGCAATTATTCCCTAAAATTTATAGACAAGGAGACTGAGGACTAGCTACATTAACCAGAAGTAGTGGAACCTATTGAAAGGAATTCAAGTGTTGGATTCAAGCATTAACCTTTAGCATTCACCAACATGTTACTTGAGGCAAACTATTTATTCTCTCTGATCCTTAGTTTTTTAAAATATGTAAATGTTAAAAATAAATACCTTCCCTAGAGCATGGTTGTGAGCGTTATAGGTAAAGCACCTAGCACAGTGCTAGGAACATAGTACTAAACAGTATATATAATTATATATTATTATACAAAGTTATTTAGCATCTAACAGGATTCTAGTTAATAGCCAAGCTAACTCTTGTGTCTGAAGCTCATGCCCAGCTCCTCGACAACTTCAGCTGACCTCCTCAAACACACATGACCAACGCAGAACATGTTTCCCATTAATGACTAAAATTAACGGGGCCACTTGTAGTGGAAACCAGAGAGAATTTAGAATGTGAAGACATGTGAGCCTCATCTTTGGCACTTATGAACCTGGTTTGCAACAAGTGATTGAAGTTCTACAAGTTTCTGTTTTTTCATTTGTGAGATGAGGAGAATATAACTATTATGAAGATACAATGAAATGATTTATGGAAAAATATCTATACCATTAATATTTCAGTGGCAGTTATTTTCTGCTGGTCACACTAGTCTCTTTTGTATTTTAGTAAGCACGAGTTAGATTTCCAGGGCCTGACTTACTCAAGATACTGACTCAGTCCTTTCTCTGAACCTTCAAAGCAGAGGGCTAGGTCCAGTGGTATTTCCTCAGAAGGCACTGACTCCCACACACATTTGTACACTTTCTCAAGCATAGAACATGCACACTTTGGACAAAAAAACTTAATGTACTTGGAGAACTGCTTGGATGCCATGGGAAGGAGTCTTGGACACTACGTTCAGCATATAAATGACAGAAAATTACAAAGAAAAACTGTGGTTTTACATTTTGTTATTGTGGGTAAGTTATAGAAATAAGTGGCCTGTACTAGTACTTCCATTATCCCTTCTGTGATGTTGGTCCCAATTCCTGATCCCTCAGACCTGTGTGAATCAGACAATCCCAGTGTGGCAATATTTCATAAGATAAAATTAAAAATTCAACTGAATATTTTAGTTTGACTTAATCATGCTCTAATTCTATAAGTGGTTAAACAGATGCTCAATGCAAACATGTCCACACCATCTCTCAGGAAGAATAGGAGATGATCATCTGGATGATTGAGTGAAGTTTTCTATTTATATAGCATTCTATATCTTCAAAGTCAGAATAGCACAGAGTGGATAATACATGCGTGGAAGTTCAGTTAGATACATCTTTTTCTTAAAAGCTGTCCCTTCATTTACCAACTTTTCTCTGTCAGCTTGAATTTATTTTTAATTCATTTACATAAAATTCATTTTGAGTTCTTTGAATTCATACAATTTTCTGAAGACTGTATAGAGGAGACAGAAGAGATTTACCACATACATCCCACAGCCAACAATTTGAAAGATAAGGCAATTGATTTTTTTTAAAAAAGTTCTTTTATCAGCAAGGTTCTGTGGGGCTGAAGGGAAAAAGTTGTTTACTCTCTTTCTTTCAAGTAGCATTACCAGTACCTCCTTAAAGTTTATTTCCTTCCTCCCAGATTTTTCCTCAGAAATTTGAAATATCCCAATTCTTTTAAAGAATTTATTTTATATCTCAAGAAACTTATAAGCAGATTGTCAATGGAGACTAACCTTTCTGTGAGAAGAGTTTTTGAGGTCCTTAGAGACAAATATCATTGTTATTTAATGTGTAACAACAAAGAGAATATTCTTATTGTCATATGAGTGTGCAATAACATTATGCTATAGAGTGAGAAAGTTTTATTTAAACATTTAGAATAATTTAAAATAAAAATAAACCAAAATTTCCACTATTTATAAATTAGAGATATATCTAGAAATAGTACTTTATTCTCTATTGTGAAATGATTGGTTGATTATAAATAATAATTGAAAAATAATTTAAAATCTAGTATACAATGTATTAATCATTCATTATCAACAATGCTTTCTAAAAATAGAAAAATTCTTGTATATCTCGGAGGATTTTTAGGATTTCTATCTTGAATTCTCTGTCATTTAGCTCCAAGGTTTCCAGTATATTAAATTTTTTCTCCATAGATTTTTCCTCATCTAGCTGTGTTACCTCTCTTTCTTTTGTATCCATGATATTCGATTTTCTCTTCCTTAATGGCATCTGAGGGTGGTTTTGTTGATAGTATTAATGAGATTTAATAAAGAATAAAAAGTTAAAAAAAAATAAAAAAATAACAAATCGAAAAGAGTTGTTTTTTTTAAAAAAATTAATAATGAAATAAAGAAAAATAAAATAAAATAAAAATTTTTAAAAAAAGGAAATTATTCCCCCCCTCTTTTTTTCCTCTCCTCTCCTCTCCCCTCTTTCTTGAGAAAATCTTGTGGTGGACTGTGAGTTATAACAAACAATGCCTGTGATGGAGGGCCTGAATTGGGGAAAAGTAATAAAGGGGCAAAAAAGAGAGAAAGAAAAAAAAAAAAAAAAAAAAAAAAGGAAAAGAAAAAAAAAAGAGCGTATGGACCCACAAAAAGCAAATAAGGAAAAAATTTGGGTCAAGAATAAAATGATTTGCTTTTAGGTGTTGGTTTTCTAAGAGTTATGATGAGAGGAATAAGAGGAAAATGGAAAAATGGGGGGACAAATTAAAAACTTACTATTGTATTTAGTGGAACAAGAACTAGATAATATGGAGAGCCAGGGATGGGAGCACTGCTAGTGAGTTAAAAAGGTGAAGTAAAAAACCCCCAAAATGCCACAAACATAGGTTTGAGTCCCAGATAAGATAATTTGTTTGTTATTGAGGTTTGAATGAGAGATGTAAAGGAGAAAGGAAGAAACTAATATAGAGGGAGAAAAGAAAGAGAGAGAGAGAAAAAAAGAGGGAACCACTAAAAGAAGAAAAAAGAAAGGAGAGAGAGAGAAAGAGTTAAGGGTTTTGGAGTGCAACCCTCATAGAGAGAAAGGAAGAGAAGAGAAATGATAATGGGAGATGTAACACTTATGGGTAGTGTAGTTCAAGGAGAGGAGAGAGTAAGACCGGTAGAGAGTTAATCGGCCAAATTGGAGGAGGAAAAAAAAGTCTCAAGAATGAAGATAAGAGAAACGAACAAATATAATAAAATGGGATAGGTTATAAAGTCTGCAGATTATTCTTGATTTTGAGAGGTTATCTTCTTGCTTTTTCTTTTCTCTCCCTCTTCCTGGTCGGTGACTCTGTACCCCGGGTTCTGCCCCTTTGGCACGCTCAGGTAGAGGTTTGCAGTTGATAAGTCTCTATGGCAATGTCATGTATTATGCTTTATTCTCGTTGGGAGTTGAGGCTCATTAGCATTTATAGGCTCCGACAGTGAGAGAGTCCGTGTTCCTGGAGCCTTTCTCCTAGTCTTTCCTTCCTCAATTAGTAGCCTGATAGTCCAGGTATGGGGTTGCTATTGCCTCTGCCTGGATAGTAAGAGGCTCAAATTGCTGGCAACTCCCCACTCTATTTCCACTCAGCACAGGGCTCTGGGTAAGGCTCAGTCAGTCAGAGCTGCTAGCATAATCAGGTGGGCTTTCTGCCCACTCAAAGACCACTGGCTCTGCCACTCTGTCCGGTAACACAAGCGGGCGCCCACTTCCGGGGCGCTTGGAGGAAACTCTCACTCACTGTCTGCAACCAGGATATCCGGCCAGCAGTCTCACGCTCTGAGTGAAACCCCCAACCGCAGGGAAAAGTTGCAGCGTTGGAATTGAGTCTCGCTCCGTCCCCGTGTGCGGCTTTTGCAAGGCGCTGGGGCGGCCCGAGATTCCGCTTTGGCCCACACAAAGGCCCCTGACTCTGCCCCTCTGTGCGATAACACGGGCGCGCACTGCCGAGGCACTAGGAGGAATCACTCACTCCTTATCTGCGCGCGCACACCAGGATATGAGGCCGGCCGCGGTTCCCTCTGAGTAAAACCCTCACCAGCGCGGAAAATCTCCACCGTTGGAAGTAGTTCTCACTCCCTCCCGTGCGTGGCTTTCCCAGGGCGCTGGGGCTGCCCAGAGACTCTGCCCTCAGCCCACAGAAAGGCCTCTGACCCTGCCTCTCCGTGGGGCAACACGGGCACCCACTTCCGCGGCTTAGGAAGAAATCTCTCTTCCACTAACTGCGCACCGACCAGGAGACCGGGTAAAATGGCCGCTCCGCTTGTCTTTCTTTGTTTGGGTTTGGCGCGAGTGTTAGCTTGTATTGCCCGGGTTGCCACAGGATCAGATTTTCCTCGGCTTGGATCTCTGAGCCACAGCCTGGTTCGGCCGTTTTTGCTGCGGCGGCCTGGATCTATTCACCCCCTTTGCCCGCCTCAGTTTCTATATTCACAGTTACCAGAGAAAGCCGCCCTGTTTAGGTTAGTGAGGAAGGCGGAGCATTTCTTACTCCCTATTTCCTTCGGGGTTTGGTTATATATTTAGCCAATTTTTCACTCAATCATACCTTTGGGTGTATTGCGAAGAATCTGGAAGCTCCAAGTATAGGTTTTTCTGTTTCTGGTTGAAGATCTTGTTGAGTTTTGGGGGAGATTTATCGGTATCGCTTCCTACTCCGCCATTACTCTGACGTCATCCTCGAGGTCAGTATTTAAAATAGAAAAATTCTAATAGTTGGTCTATATGTTGGAAAAATTTAACTGTAGTTGAGTATATTTCTCATAAAGGAAACATTTAGTTAAGTTTATTCTACTTTGGCATTGAAATTGTATCTTATACATTGTCATAAAATAACTTAAATGAAATGGAATAAATGCTTGATAAGTTCAGGTACAACTGGAAAGGAGGAAACATTTTAGCTCTATCAAATGGACTAAATGTAATACAAGAAATTTTTCCATGGAGGTAGAAATGATAAAAAGCTGATAGGAAGTGGTGAAGAAACTTGGAGATTGATCAGATCAGGAAGATAACAGAGGAATTGATCCCAGTGTCAAGAAGCCAGGCTGTCTGCAAGGTGCAGAAGAAGATGGAGTTGGTAGTTGAGAGCTGAGAACACAGCTTTCTAAGAACTTGAGTCATGGTTAAGGTGCAACTGTTGCAAAACACCATAAATAGCAAGAGAAAGAGGGAGGGTTTATCCCTTCCTTCTGTCTTCCATTCTTCTACCAGTGATGCCAATTCATCAAAGCCACCATGAAGACAGAAGAAAAAGATCCTAGGAAATGTAGCTCCCTCTGATACTCAGGACATAAGAAGGAAAGGGTAGGAAATGTATTTGAGAGAATATGCAGTATTGACCTGCACAAATGTTATTGTAATAATTGGTACTTGAGCTAATTAGAGACTAATAAGACATAAATTTAGTGAGGAGCATTATAGATGACCGATTAGTAATAAACTCTTCCCATTGTCATTCCCCACACTACCAAACTCTTTTTTATCACATTCATGCTTTCACTTCTTTGCTTAACAAAGATTGTTCTGGGAGATTCCAAGGTGGTGACGGAGTAGGAACTGCCACCTCCCAGGATGAAATTTTATTACAACCTAATATAAGAACAATCATCTTGAAAAACCAACTTTGGACTAAACTAAAAGGAGTCTATAACCAAGGATCACAGAAGCCACACTGACACTGGTAGGAAGGGCGGAGAAGCAGAAAGGTCTGCCTGCTCCCAGGAGCGAGCAACGGCTGAGGTTCTGGAGGGACCCACTGTGGGGAGGGTTGCCCTGAGAGGTGTGAGTCCTAAGTCCCAGGCCCAGCACCCCAACATAGAACTCCATAGGCTAGAAGAGGTGCACACACAGCATTTGGCAGTGAAAAGAGCCAAAGTTTCTGTCTGTGAGAAAGAGACAGGAGCTCTCAGAGACACAGGATCCATCTTAAAGGGCCAGGGCCCTGGCCGGTTGGCTCAGCGGTAGAGCGTTGGCCTAGCGTGCGGAGGACCCGGGTTCGATTCCCGGCCAGGGCACATGGGAGAAGCACCCATTTGCTTCTCCACCCCTCCGCCGCGCCTTCCTCTCTGTCTCTCTCTTCCCCTCCCGCAGCCAAGGCTCCATTGGAGCAAAGATGGCCCGGGCGCTGGGGATGGCTCCTTGGCCTCTGCCCCAGGCACTAGAGTGGCTCTGGTCGCAACATAGCGACGCCCAGGATGGGCAGATCATCGCCCCATGGTGGGCAGAGCATCGCCCCTGGTGGGCGTGCCGGGTGGATCCCGGTCGGGCGCATGCGGGAGTCTGTCTGATTGTCTCTCCCTGTTTCCAGCTTCAGAAAATAGCAAAAAAAAAAAAAAAAAAAGGGCCAGTGCAGAAAATCACATTCATAGCTACTTATCAAGGGCTCTGGTGGGGGAAGGCTGAGAGAAATGGAGTTGCATGAGGAGAGTGTAAAGTTGGAGGCCCTGGGAGAGTCATGGTATGGGACAGCCACCAGAACCACTGTGCTGAGTCATTTTTAAATACCACAGTGCCATCTTTCCTGGATGGAGCAGTCCCCTCTGAGCAGCATCAGCCTGGGGAAAAACAACTGCCCAGCCCTCGGGAGTCTTCCCTGACCCACACATGAAGACTGGGTCGTTCAGAGAAACTAGGAAGCAGGGGGCCATCAGTGACTCAGTTTTCTGGCATTGAGGCTGGAGCTTCACACACAAGCTCCAGAGTCTATGACTGGTGCTTCCATGGGAGACTCAGGAGGACTGCAGGCAGACCACATCTCTGGGTCTCAGAGACCACAACCATCAGACCCCTGGGGCCAAACCTACTGAGGTCTGTGATAAAAGTCCAGACAGACTGATGTCTGGGGCTTCCTAATCCCTGAATTGCCACAGGCTATATGTGCTACAAGTGTTTTTTTCCAGTGGCGAGCCCAACAAGCAGCCAGCTGCCAGAGGCTGCCAGAAGTAGAACTCAGGAAATCCTGACCTTTTAAGCAGACCTTTCTCCAGGCCCAGTGTGGGTAAAAGCCAGCCTAGGTGTGCAGCTTGGTATTTCCATGTGAACCTGGGTCCAGCAGAGAGAGCCACAGACTCTGGACTGCTTGTAGCTCCACGAAGGTTGCTGAAGGCCAGTCATGGGTAGTGTCTCCCACTGGTCTGTGCTGGGTTCCCTCCAGGGAGGCCCTGGGGTGGAATATTCAGTGACCAGCTGCAGAGAGCATCGGTTCAGGACCTATGAACACTTGCTAGTGGAGTATCCTAAGGAAAGGCTCCTCACACCTGGAGATGAGGTAAGTTCTTCTTTCTGTGATCAGCATCTACACTACACAGCATCTCATGTGCATTGCATAGGGTGAAGTTTCACAGTCAGCCAGCCTGGGTGCTGGATATCCTGCCCTCTGGGCTAGATTTCCCAGGGGGAAAGGAGAGAGACTTGGAGCATAACATTTAAAGTGTGTGTCCTTATGGGCCTATTGTTGGGTCTGGTCAAGGGGCATAGTCACTTTCTGGGAAACACAGTCAGCCCCAGGAGAAGACTCTCTCAGTCTTCCTTCCTGAGACCAGGGTCTCACCAGCAGTAAGAACTTCTGCAGAGGGGAATGTTGGCCCCACTTGATCTGAACTGGCTGCTCACCTTGCTGGGGAGAAATAAAACTTGAGTATCCAGCAGTGGCTGAGGGATTAGGCTCTAGAGTAGGGGCCATTTTCCCCATACTGAGCTCCTGACCAAGAGACCCCTGAAGTAGAAGGTCCCACTAACGTATTCCCAACCTTGACTGCCCTAACCAAGTGTGCAGCCTATACAGGGGTTGGTTGAGTGAGGTCAGTCTGGGCCCACACTACAGTCTTTCTACAGAAGACTCTGTGGGAAGACCAGGCAGCTACAAAAGGAGATGAAGCAGCTAAAAAGTAGAGGCAAATTTTATGGAGCTTGGGATTTTTACAGAGCTGCTGTCATCTCTAAGCAGGAGGAAGCTGATCTTTATACACAGGTTAGCCCCTCCCATACTACCCAGGCACAGGAAGTTCAAACACAAACAACAAACAGAGCAGTAGCTTCAGATAGGTAGCCCACATCACATTACAAAGAACTGCTGATGCCAACTCAACCAGACCAAGAACAAACACAACCAGTACTGGGTGGCAGACAGAACCAATCCTAGACTCAGCTAACTATACAAGCAGCACACAAAACAGAGGAATCCAACAGGCACCAGACACTGTGGAGAATAAATACACCCAACAAGACAGGCATTGCACAGTGTCTAATACACATGATCAAGCTTAACACTTAGAGCCAGCCAGCCTGAAGGGATAATCACACTCAGGAAAGGGCTAATGACATTCAATACTCAAAACAGGAGGGAAAATACAACCCTCAAGAACAAGGAAAAATGGTGGCCTGGAGGTCAGTACAACTGAGCTCATCTTCCTCATAAAGACCACAACAAATTTTAAAGTTAGAAGTGCTACCTAATACACAGACAAAATGGGCAGACAGAGAAATACTACCCAAATGAATCAACATGAGAAATCCCCAGAAAAAGAAATAAATGAAGTGGAAGTAACCAAACTAACAGATGCAGAATTTAAAATAATAATTCCTTGGATGTTCAAGGATCTTAGAGCAATAATGGAAGGTCATAATGAGTACCCAAATAAAGAGATAGCAAGCATCAAAAAGGACATTGAAATAATAAAAAAGAACCAGTCAGAAATAACAAATACAATATCAGAAATGAAGCCTGCAGTAGAAGAAATCAACAGCAGGCTGGATAAGTCAGAGGATGAGATAAGCAAAATCACAGAACTAGAGCAGAAAACAAAAAGAGGCTCAAAAAGACTATGGAAACTCTAAGAGAACTCTGTAATAACATGAAGAGAAACAATATCTGCATCATAGAGGTTCCTGAAGGAGAGAATGAACAAGGGATAAAGAACTTATTTGAAGAAATCATATCTGAAAACTTCCCTAAACTGATGAAGGAAAAGGTCACACAAGTTCAAGAAGCACAAAGAGTCCATTAGCAGGGGTCCCCAAATTTTTTACACAGGGGGCAGTTCACTGTCCCTCAGACTGTTGGAGGGCTGGACTATAAAAAAACAACTATGAACAAATCCCTATGCACACTGCACATATCTTATTTTAAAGTAAAAAAACAAAACAGGAACAAATACAATATTTAAAATAAAGAGCAAGTAAATTTAAATCAACAAACTGACCAGTATTTCAGTGGGAACTATGCTCCTCTCACTGACCACCAATGAAAGAGGTGCCCCTTCCAGAAGTGCGGCAGGGGCCAGATAAATGGCCTCAGGGGGCCGCATGTGGTCCACGGGCCATAGTTTGGGGACCCTTGCATTAAAGATAACTACAAGAGGCCCACACCAAGACACATCATAATTAAAATGACAGTTAAGAGACAAAGAAAGAATGCTAAAATCTGCAAGAGAGGACAAGAAGAGGAAAGCAAGGCCAGGTGCAGAAAATAATGGACAAGCTTTTTTGGAAAAAAGGAGTTGGAAGGTAGATCCCAACATGACCAGCAATCATCCAGCATAAACCTCTTATTTTGTTCCAATTAAATCATGTAAGTAAATGTGAAATTCTTGGGGAAAGTGTCCTATTTCTCTTGAAAAAGAAAGAAATGTTATAAAAGACATATAGGTATCAGTAGAGTAGATGCTGTCAGCTCCTACCTTCAGGCTTGGATACAAACCAGCTACCATATGCAAGCTTTTTCAGTGCAATAGGACCTGAGCTGGGCATGATGTCACCCCCACTAGTGGTTTTAAAAGGTCTTATTTAGCTTCATACCAAAGAACTCAAAGAATTAGAATATTGGAAGGAATTAGGTTAATTCTTCCTTTATTTCCTTTTTTTTCTTTTTCTCTTTTATTTTAGTGAGAGAGAAAGAGACAGAGGAAGAGAAAGGGATGAGAAGCATCAACTCATAATTGCAGCACTTTAGTTGTTCATTGATTGCTTCCTCATACTTGCCTTGACTGGGGAATTCCAGCTAAGCCAGTGACCTTGGGCTTAAGCCAGAAACCATGGGGTCATGTCTATGATCCCACGCTCAAGCCGGTGACCCTGTGCTCAAGCCCTGGACCTCTGGGTTTTGAACCTGGGTCCTCAGTGTCCCAGGTTGATACTGTATCCTCTGCACCAACACCTGTTTAGGTGTAATTAAATTCTTCCTGAGCATTTTAGTGACACTAACAATTGACTGTGTCTATGAGGTCAGTCTGCTCAGTCTTTAGGGTTCCAGGATTTCTTGCTCTCTGCTGGGTTTTGGACTTTATCAGGCATTTTGTGCAGTACATAAGCCAACTGGCTGAGACTTGCATTCCTTTCTCATTCCTGTCCAGCTTTGTTTCTTTGGAATCGGCTCTATTTTAAGTATTCCACGGTTCATCTCAGAAAGAGATTATCCAGGGCCTGTCTCTACTATCTGGTTGCCATGTCTTTTTCTACTTTGCCCTCCTGGCTTCAAAACTTTGTTTTGTTTGTTGAACTCAATGCTTTGTTACTTGATGTGAGCCCTAGTGGCCATGCTTTCTTAAGGCCATTACCCTTGGTGGTGCCTCCTCACAGCCACTAATCCCCTCCTTTCTCATAAGTCTTCTTGGGATCAGAGAACATAGATGTGAGCAAGCAATTGAAATGGCTAAAGCATGCTCTTAGAATACAGGTTTCCTGTGGCTGACTACTTCTCATGCAATTACTCAATTAATCAGTATTATGAAGCTTTTTATACACACTGTTCCCAACTGTGCCAAATACCATAAACCCAGGTTTTAAATAGTTTATAATGACTATATATATAAAAACAAGTAAAAATGAATGAGAAATAATTACACTATTTCCAGTCTGGACATTGTCACTAACTGTGTGACTTTGAGGCTTAGAGAGATGATTGCTTTCCTTTTGTAAAGCACACAAATATAAAACCCACGCCCTTGGGCTGTCATGAGGATTAAATAAGAATGGGAATATACAAAGTATCATGTCTGACAGACACAGAGTAAGAAACTCCCATTATTAGAATGTAGAAAGGGTCCAATCATGTAAACAGAAACCACTTTGAATTTTGGAACAGGAAATGTAATGCTCACAGTTAACTACCCAGGTGGGAGGAAAATTTGCAAAGATGGCAGAGGGTAGGGTCAAGGCAGCCCAGAGATCAGCAGCAGCAGGAAGCCACTGTAGTCCTTAAACTGGGGGCTAGGGGAAGTGTCTGAGTTATAATCAGGGTCATCCAGTAGAAAATGGAACCACAGTGGGCACATGGAACAGGAGCTGGAGCCACAGAGAAAGTGCCCTTAATCCTGGAGAAGGAATGACCCCTTGGCACAGAGAAAGGGACAGAAAGAGCTCGGTTTCTTCTTTCCTCGGCACCTTCATCTTTAGGAAATTTGTCCCACACTAGCTGAATCCAGCTGGAAGACAGCTTACTTGGAACTGGGAAGTGCAGCCGGAAAGGTTCATTCCTATTCCCCAGCTTCCCCCTGCAGTACAGACACAGAAACACAAGGGTTAGAAAAACATCAAGGGCAAGCAGGCCTGGCATTGGGTATGCACTTGCTGTTGGCGTGTGTGTGTTGGGTGGGTGTGCAATAGTGTTAAGGCTGGGTAGTATGTGTGTTAGAGAAAGCAATGACATGGCTGGGGGGACAGAATTCATGCTGGAGTCCTAGGGAGAGTAAGTCTAGGCCAGTAGCCAGTGATCATATTTAAGAAAACCAGATTGAAGTGATGTTGATTGCTGACCAAGAATGGTGCCAGGAAAAGTGTGTGCCAGGGTCTTGTAAGCACTGGTTGCATTTTAGACAAAAGATTTAGTACTTAAAATTTAAATGATGGCTAGTCTTAGTAATCTACCTGCTGTTCTTCTCTGGATAGTAGGAACTAAATAAAACCCATTCTTTATTTTAAAGATGAATTTATTTTATAGCAGCTTTAGTTTCAAAAGCCCATACTTTATATGGGAATAACATATAAATGCAAAGGATAATCCTTCAAGAGTTTTTATGGCTTAGCCATGATTGAAATATACTTGCCTTTCCTCAGTAAATTGAGAATAGTTATCATTTTAATTAAAAGATTCTTTATAGACCTTTATACACAGCTTCTTTGAAACTTTATAGTATCAAAAAGTTTAACTGTATTTTTAATGAATTTTCTTGGATGTCTCTGTGTAATATAAATATGGTATCTCAAATGGCAGTCAATGAAGCAGAAAAATATAGGATTTCAAAGATGGTTTCCACTCAGCCTCAAAAACAACCAAACAAACAAAAATAAAAGCTAAAACCTACTTTTACTTTTTTATTTAACATTTTTATGCAATGATTTTGAAAACAGCAGAATGACATTTTTCAGAATATAGCATATTACATCAAATTAATACTTTTAGTTTAATGTAAAACTCATTAGTGTTCTTATTTTTATCTCCTAAATGGGATCATTAATTTTTCCCTATGGATAAGAATTCAGAAGCATCAATCATTAGTTTTTCATTGCGATACCTTAGTTGTTCATTGCTTGCTTTCTCATATGTGCCTTGACCATGGGGCTACAGCAGAGCGAGTAACCCCTTGCTCGAGCCAGCAACCTTAGGTCCAAGCTGGTGAGCCTTTGCTCAAACCAGATGAGCCTGCACTCAAGCTGGCGACCTCGGGGTCTTCAACCTTGGTCTTCCGCGTCGCAGTCCGACGCTCTATCCACTGCACCACTGCCTGGTCAGGCTAAATTGTACATCTTTTAAAAAGGTGTTTGGAAGCAAAGGGTGATAATCTGAAACCAAGCCCTCATAAGTAGTTGAGGAAAAGGAGGGTAAAGGCAGGTAAGCAAAGGAAATAATCTTTCCCATAAATTCTACTGAACTGGTCCATTCGTAGTCCTCCTTCCCCACCTCTCTAACCTAATGACTGTCCCACTGTGCCACTCACCCACTGCTGCTAGGGAGATTTCATCTATCACTGTCCATGATCACAATACCATGCCTAACCCATTACTTGATTGGAGTAAACAAATATGGAAAGGTTATGTATCCCAGATCATGGGCTTTGGACTCAAGTAGTTCTGTGCTAGAAATCCCAGCTCTCCTGCCTAACTAATAGGCAGTTTCTTAAATATCAGGGTAAAAATGTCTAGTACATTTAGTTCTTGATATATCACAATTGCTCAATAATTGGCAGCTCTTGTGTTATGATTTTGTTTTAGGATGTGAGAACAAGAATGTAAAAGGGGAAAATGTTGTTTTAAAGCTTTCTGTAGGTGCTTAGTCATGAACAAAACAGAATTAAAGATTCTGAGTCACTGTCTGTACTTTTTTCCTCTTGAACCATTTTGCTGTTGCTCACTTTGTCCACTACTATATAGAGCAGAAACCCTATGTCCTCATCAATATGCAGAGAATGAGTTCCTGTCTTTTTTCTAACATCTATGCTATCAGAGCTCTGACTTGTTAATGGAATTCAAGGTGGGGCAAAAATTGGTTTACAGTTGTGAGTATGAGAAATAGTTTATTTTTGTATTATTATTTAGTATTGTATTTATTATTGTTATATTATTTTCCATATGAGTAACTGTAAACCTACTCTTGCCATGTCATTTCAGAGAAATACAAATTAATCAAAACTCCTTTTTTCACTTAATTCCATGTATGTGAAAGTGTAAACCAAGGAGATGGAAGCAGGTAGATCCAGGAAATAAGCATCATCGGGCTTGGTGGGGGGATATCCAACAGGTCCTCAGAGAGAGGCTCAAAAGGAACAGGTTCTGCTTAAGCGAAATAGTAAAGGTCATCCTGGCTTATTATTATTATTATTTCTTTTTGCTTAGAGGAAAGAAAAGAGGTGGACTTAAATATATTTAAGGGCTTAAAATGGAATAAAGTTGAGTCTTCTCTGGGTTATCTGACCACTGGAGTGTCTTAGTTCTACTGGATTCTAAACAGAGTCCATCTGTGTGAGATGTTCAAAATACACTGAGAAAACAGACAAAGGATACAGAAACACAAAGATTCCAGGAAAACAAATTAAGTTTAAGAAAGCTGATATGCAGGGTTTTGACCCGGCTTATGTAAATATCACCTGTAAATGTCATAAAACAAGGTACATCCTGAGTTTGGCACTTTGTAAAATTGGTTTAACTCTCATCCTGAAAAAAAATATTGGTGAATATGTAGATTTCTAGTATAAAATCTTTAAAAAGCAGATTTTGACATTTTGAACTATATCTAAATTTCTATTTAAAATTTTTACATTGAAGAAGTTTGATCTAATATAATTGATTAAGCACTAATTTGTCCAATTTGTAATTTGAGATATTTACATAATAAGGTATTTTTTAAAATGTGTGTTGTGGGTGTGTCTTGTACATTATCCGACTGTCTGATGATGAAGACAGGATGGTATGAGAGAAGTTGGTGGTTAATTCCCTTACCAGTAGAAAAGCTGTCAAGTATAAAAAACAAGTCTCAGGAAACTCACTTTAGAGCAGTGGTCCTCAACCGTTTTTGGGCCACAGATCTGTTTAATGTCAGAAAATATTTTCACGGACCAGCCCTTAGGGTGGGACGGATAAATGCACAATATAAAATTATGCAACTGGCGTAAAAACTGTGGTATTTTTAAATATAATTGTTGAACTTACAAGACAAGCGTCAAGAGTGAGTCTTAGACAGATGTAACAGAGGGAATCTGGTCATTTTTAAAAAATAAAACCCTGTTCAGACTTAAATATAAATAAAATGGAAATAATGTAAGTTATTTATTCTTTCTCTGTGGACTGGTACCAAATGGCCCACGGACCGGTACTGGCCCATAGCCCGGGGGTTGGAGACCCCTGGTTTAAAGGACAAACATAGGTTGAAAATGAAGGAATGGTAAAAGATTCTCCAAGCAAATGTAACCAAATAAGAGCAGGAGAGGCTGTTTTATGTTATACAAAATATACTTTAAGTAAAAAATTGACACAAGAGACAAAGAAGGCCATTTTAATAATAAAAGTGTCAACCCATCAAGAGTATATAATAATTGTAAATATATGCACTCAACATTGGAGGACCTAAATATTTAAAGCAAACATTAATAGACTTGAAGGAAGAAAAAAACGGCAGTACAATAATAGTAAGGGACCTCAATACCTCATTTCCAACATTGGATACATCACCCAGACAGAAAACCAATGAGGAAACAACAGACCTGAATAACACTGTAGATAAAATGAGCCTAACAAGTATATAGAGAACATTCTATCTGACAGCACCAGAATACATGTTTTTTTCCAGAGCACATTGATCATTTCCAGAATAGATCATATGTTAGACCAAAAAACAAGTCTTAACAAAATTAAGAAGATTGAAATCTTATCGAGCATCTTTTTTTTTTTTTTTTTTCCTGAAGCTGGAAACAGGGAGAGACAGTCAGACAGACTCCCGCATGCGCCCGACCGGGATCCACCCGGCACGCCCACCAGGGGCGGTGCTCTGCCCCCCAGGGGGCGATGCTCTGCCCATCCTGGGCGTCGCCATATTGCGACCAGAGCCACTCTAGCGCCTGAGGCAGAGGCCACAGAGCCATGCCCAGCGCCCGGGCCATCTTTGCTCCAATGGAGCCTTGGCTGCGGGAGGGGAAGAGAGAGACAGAGAGGAAAGCGCGGTGGAGGGGTGGAGAAGCAAATGGGCACTTCTCCTATGTGCCCTGGCCGGGAATCGAACCCGGGTCCTCCGCACGCTAGGCCGACGCTCTACCACTGAGCCAACCGGCCAGGGCCATCGAGCATCTTTTCTAACCACAATAGTTTGAAGTAGAAATCAGTAACTGGAGGAAACCAAAAAAAAAAAATGTAAAAATATGTGAAGACTAACATGTTCCTGAACAACTAGTCAAAGATATAAAAAAATTTTAAAAAACAACAACAAAAAAAACCTAGGCCCTGGCCAGTTGGCTCAGTGGTAGAGTGTCGGCCTGGTGTGCAGGAATCCTGGGTTCGATTCCTGGCCAGGGCACACAGGAGAAGAGCCCATCTGCTTCTCTACCCCTCCCCCTCTCCTTCCTCTCTGTCTCTCTCTTCCCCTCCTGCAGCCAAGGCTCCATTGGAACAAAGTTGCCCGGGCGCTGGGGATGGCTCTGTGGCCTCTGCCTCAGGTGCTAGAATGGCTCTGGTTGCGACAGAGCAACGCCCCAGATGGGCAGAGCATCGCCCCCTGGTGGGCATGCTGGGTGGATCCCGGTCAGGTGCATGCAGGAGTCTGTCTGACTGCCTCTCCGTTTCCGGCTTCAGAAAAATACAAAAAAAAAAAAAATTAAAAAAAAAAACTTAAGTCAAACAAAAATGGAAACATGATTTACCAAAATTTATGGGGTGCAGAAAAAGAAGTTATAATAAGAAAATTTATAGTTATACATAGTTACATCAAGAAAAAATATCTCAAATAAACAATCTAACTTTACACCTCAAAGAACTAGAAAAATAACAAGCTGAGCCCAAAGTTAAAAAAAGAAGGAAGGAAAGAATAAAGACTAGGGCAGAAATAAATGAAATAAAGAATAGAAAAATAATAAAAAAAGATTAACAAAACTAGAGTGGCCTTTTTTTCTTTTTTTGCTGAGAGAGAGGTGGGGGAGGGAGGTGATAGGCAGGCAAGAAGGGAGAGAGATGAGAAGCATCAACTCATAGTTGTGGCACCTTCAGTTGTTGATTGACTGCTTTCTCATGTATGCCTTGAGTGGGGGGGGGGAGGGAGCTCCAGCTGAGACAGTAATCCCTTGCATAAATCAGTGACTAGGGCTCAAGTCAGCAACCTTGGGCTTCAAGCCAGTGACCTTTGGGCTCAAGTCAGCAACCTTGGGCTTCAAGCCAGTGACCTTTGGGCTCAAGCCAGCAACCATGGGGTCATGTCTATATTCCTACTCTCAAGCTGTATGAGCCTGTGCTCTAGCCAGTGAACTTGGGGTTTTGAACCTGGGTTCTCAGTGTCCCCGGCCGATATTCTATCCACTGTGCCACCTCCTGGTCAGGCTAGAGTGGGTCTTTTGAAAACATAAAATTAACAAACCTTTAGTTAGGCTAACCACTGTGGAAAACATAAATAATTTTACACCAAAAAATTGGACAATATAGAAGAAATTAATAAATCCCTAGAAACATATAACTTACCAACTCTGAATCATGGAGAAATAGAAAATCTGAACAGACCAATAATAATAAGAAGATTGAATCAGTAACAGAAATAATAATTAAAAGAACTTCCTGCCCTGGCCAGTTGGCTCAGTTATAGAGCGTCAGCCTAGCATGTGGGTGTTCTAGGTTTGATTCCTGGTCAGGGCACAGAGGAGAAGTGCCCATTTGCTTCTCTACCCTTCCCCCTCTCTCTTCTCTCTCTTTTTCTCTATCTCTTCCCTTCCTGCCGCTATGGCTCAATTGGAATATTTTGGCCCCAGGCACTGAGGATGGCTCCATGGCCTCCTCCTCAAACACTAAGAAGAGCTCAGTTGCTAAGCAATGGAGCGATGCCCCAGATGGGCAGAGCATTGCCCCCTAGTGGGCCTGCCGGGTGGATCCTGGTCAGGGCACATATGGGACTCTGTCTCTGCCTCCCCTCCTCTCACTGAATAAAAAACAAAGAAAAACAACTTCCCAAGCAAGTAAAGCTGAAAACTAGATGGCTTCACTGGAAAATTCTGCAAAATATTCAAGAAAAATTAATACCATTCCTTCTCAAACTCTTCCAAAAAATTGAAGAGGAGAGAACACTCCTAAACTCATTTTATGAGCTCATCATTTCCCTGATACTATTACTAGATATCCTGACACTAAAGCCAGATGAAGACAAAACAATAAAAAAAAACACCACAGGCTAATATCCCTGATGGACATAGATGGAAACATTCTCAATAAAATACTAGCATACGCACAATGGAACATTATTCAGCATGTGTCAGACATTTTGACACACACTACAAAATGGATGAACTACTTAAAAGACATTGTGCTGAGTGAAATAAACCAGACACAAAAGGACAAAATTGAATGATTCTACTTATATAAGGTACCTAGTGTTGTTATTCTCATAGAGACAGAAAGTAGAATGAAGGTTGCCAGAGGCTGGGGGTTGAGGGGAGGGGAGTATTTTTTAATGGACATGGCATTTCAGTTTTGCAAGATGAAAAGTTCTGGAGTGGATGGTGATGGTTGCCCAGGGCAGGATGGCTAGAGATGGCTGGAGTTGAGTACTTCCCTCTTCCCAGGTGAGTTAGCCTCTGATAAAACACCAGCACAGGGCTCTGGTTAACTAGTTTCTCCTGAGGGCAGATGGGAGGCTCTGGCATATTTCAAAGTGGTTCTTTTGCCTCTCCCCCTGCCTGCTCTGTGCCTCCAGTGATTTGTTAATTGCAGTTCAGATTTTCCTGTGTCAGCACTGGTTCCCATGAAGGTTTCTGCTCTAGTGAGTTGTTGGTTCTCTGGTGGTTTGCCCTGTGACCTCTCTTCCTTTATAGATCAAAGAAAAGTTGTTGCCTTTTCAGTCTGCTTAGACTTTTACTTGTTAAGAAGAAGTGGTAACTTCCAAGCTCTTTACATGCTGGGCCAGAAACTGGAAGTCTCTCACAATACATTAAAAACCATATATTGGATAAGTAATGTTGGTCTAAAAACCATCTGACCTTGGATTTTAAAGGGTAGTCAGAGTTAGACAGACAAATATAATTAAAAAGAATTTTTCTTAGACTGAAGAAAACCAGATTCTTTGTCTTATAGATGTTTCATTTACTCCTGGAGTTGACATCCCTGTCTATTCCCATTGCTATAGCAAGAGGCTGTAGCCACCCTAGCGAGGGCCCACTGGAGGAAATGTTGTATTATAAAAATAAACTTTCCACCTTTTTATTTTCTCTGTGACTGACAGAAACTGAGTTATCTTTGGAAAAATAAAGCCTTTTAAAATGTATTTCAGGAATATCTTGGTATCATTCAGCTGGGAAAATAACAAATTTTCTCTCTTCATATTTCCCTTCAATTCCCAGGGGATTTTTAGGACAGAATCATAGACTAAAAATAGCTTAGACTAATTTAGGTTCAGTTAGGCAAGCTATTTACCCTGTTGTACATAGTTGTTTTGTTTTATTTTTCCTTTTAAACATCTAGTCATTCCATTAATGCATGAAAGCATCTGTGTGGTATGAACAAGTCCTCTGTACGCACTGAGTCATGTCCTTGAAAATAATTCCCAGAATTCAGCTTCTGTTGAGCATCTATTGGTTGTCCCTCTGATAGCTTTTTATTATATACTGTCACTACATTATAACTACAAATCCTTTATCATCTGCCTGATTACTGAATAACAGTAATATAAGCATTATGGTTGTAACTTAAGAAAATCAGATCATTTAATACATTTTCTGTTCTTTAATTTCTGAGCCTCACAGGTCAGGTTATATTGAGCATTTTATTTTTGTCCAGTTATTTCTATATTTTTAACATGTAAACATTTTATTTGAGTAAAGATATTTCCTTCGCATTTTTTTCTTTTTTTTTAATTTATTCATTTTAGAGAGGAGAGGGAGAGAGAGAGAGAGAGAGAGAGAGAGAGAGAGAGAGAGAGAGGAGAGACAGAGAGAGAGAAGGGGGGAGGAGCTGGAAGCATCAACTCCCATATGTGCCTTGACCAGGCAAGCCAGGGTTTCAAACCGGCGACCTCAGCATTTCCAGGTCGACGCTTTATCCCACTGTGCCACCACAGGTCAGGCCTTTTTTCTTCTTTTTTTAAGTGAAAGTAGGGGAGATAGACAAACTACTGCATGTGCCCCGACTGACTGGGATCCACCTGGCAATTCCTGTCTGGAGCTGATGCTCTGCCCATTTGGGGCCATGTTTGCAACTGAACTCTTTTTAGCACCTGAGGCAGAGGCTCCAAGGAGCCATCCTTAGCACCCAGCCAACATGCTCAAATCAATTGAGCCATGGCCATGGTAGGGAACGAGAGAGAGAGAGAGAGAGAGAGAGAGAGAGAGAGAGAGAAGGGGAAGAGGTGGGGGAAGAAGCAGATGATCACCTCGCCTGTGTGCCCTGACTGGAATAGAACCTGGAACTTCTATCAGGTGAACACTCTATCACTGAGCCAACTGGCTCATTTTCTGTCTTGCACAATGTGATGATCATTTATTAATGCTTCATTCCTAAGTTCCTTAGCTTTCAAGTTTTTCCTTCAAATTTCCTTCAAGTTCTCCAAAATATATCTGTTTTCTCTATTCTTCATGTGGCTTTTTATGAAGATTAAGTTTGTGATTCTTTCAGTGGGTTGGATAGCTGGAAAGACTAATGGCAAATATATACTTTCTATATGGTTAAGTACTTTCTGATTAGGTGTTCTTAACCACATTATAAGCAACTATTCTTTCTTTTAGCAACTTTTAACTCTATCTCTCTTCATCATCCCCGTCCCCAAAAAGTGAAGTTTTGCTAAATTAATAAAGGTTTGCATGGTTGAATCAGTAAGATCCAAGGTGTATTGATGATGTTGCAAATAATCCTTGAGGCCCTGGCCAGTTGGCTCAGTGGTAGAGCGTCTGCCTGGCGTGCAGGAGTCCCGGGTTCGATTCCCAGCCAGGGCACACAGGAGAAGTGCCCATCTGCTTCTCCACCCCTCCCCCTCTCCTTCCTCTCTGTCTCTCTCTTCCCCTCACGCAGCCAAGGCTCCATTGGAGCAAAGTTGGCCCAGGCGCTGAGGATGGCTCTGTGGCCTCTGCCTCAGGTGCTAGAATGGCTCTGATTGTGGCAGAGCGACGCCCCAAGATGGGCAGAGCATTGTCCCCTGGTGGGCATGCCGGGTGGATCCCGGTCGGGCGCATGTGGGAGTCTATCCGACTGCCTCCCAGTTTCCAGCTTTGGAAAAATACAGAATAATAATAATAATAATAATAATCCTTGAGTACTAACTATATACCAGGCACTATTCTAGGAATTCAGTGGTAAGATAGAAAAAGTCCCTGCACTCATGAATCTTATAGTCCAATCAGGGGAGACAGCCAATGAACAAATTAGCATTAGGTGCTGTGAATTTCTTTTTCATGGGTATACCACTTTAACATAGATATTCAGGGAAGGCTGCCATTAAGTAACAGGCAAAGACATGAATGAAGGCAAAGAGTTGGCTGTGCATATATTGTACAGGGAAGATCATTCCAGATGCAAGAAACAGGAAGGACAAAGGCCTGAAGGCAGAGCATAGTTGGTATGTTTGATGAACAGAAAGAAAGGAAGTGGAAATGCAGAATCACATTTGCAAGTCTTGGAAGGAATCACATCTGCTAATATCCCCTGGCCAAAGAAAGTCACACAGCTGGCCTCAGAATCAAAGGGTGGGGAACTGCAAAGTCCCATGGCAAAGGGCATAGACAGAGAAGTGGATGAAAAATGGGGACCATTTTGGAAAATCTTTACCTTCATCCTTAAATATTCACTTAGCATAAAAATAAAGAATAGGTATTAAGAGACAAATAATCTTTTGAATTTTCTTCTTTAAAGTATTAATGTGGTGAATATCTTGGATTTTTAAATTAAATTCTCCCTTACATTCCTAGGATAAAGTCAATTTCCTCATGCTGTTCATGATTTTTAGGTATTTATTATGCATTTGGCTTACTCATATATGTTTGGGCTTCTGGATGAACTTTTGGAGACCCATGAGTGAATAGAAGCAATGATAAGATTGGCCTGTAATTTTCTTTTCTTACATTGTCTAGTTTGTTTTGATATTAAGACTATGTTGGTATCATGAAAGTAATTGGGAAACACGTTCTCTTTTACCATTCTGTAGATAAGGTAATATAAGATTGGACTCTGCTTTTTTTGTGTGCATGTGACAGAGACAGAAGAGCAGATAGGGACAGACAGAGAAGAAGGGAGAGAGATGAGAAGCATCAATTCTTTGTTGTGGCATCTTAGTTGTTCATTGATTGCTTTCTCATATGTGCCTTGACTGGGGCTACAGTAGATTGAGTGACCCCTTGCTCAAGCCAGCGACCTTGAGTTTAAGCTGGTGAGCTGTGCTCAAAACAGATGAGCCCCTGCTCAAGCCAGTAACCTTGGAGTTTCGAACCTGGGTCCTCTGCATCCCAGTTCGATGCTCTATCCACTGTGCCACTGCCTGGTCAGGCTGTACTCTGCTTCTTGAACTTGGTAGGATTTTTCAGTGAAGTTGTTGGTACTGTTTTCTTTATGAGACAGTATGAATGCTGATTCAATACTTCAATAATATAAGATTAGTAAGACATTCAATTTCTTCTTGTGTTTTGATAAGATGTAGTTTTTTCTAGGATTTATTCCATTTTTATGTAAGTATAACTCTGTTAATAAATTTTTTCTATGATTTCTCAGTGTCTATAAGGTGTGCAGTGATATTCCCTTTTGCAATTCTGGAATTGCTTTCTCTCCTTTGCTGTATACTTGAAACCTGTGTGGTTTTGAAAACCAATTTCATCCCAGTAAATTCAATTAATTAAATGAAAAAGAATGTAAAGAAACAAACCTAACATTCCTTCAACTTATATTCCTCTGTAGCGGTTTTCAACATCCCTGCATAGTGAAACTACCCAGAAAACTTTAAAATACCTATGTAACTAATCTATCGTAACAGAAAGTGGATCAGTAGTTTCCAGAGGATGAAAGAGAAATATTACAAAGGGACACTACAAAATTTTGGAGGAGATGAATACATTCATTATTTTGATTATGGTGATGGTTTCTTGAGTGTAAATGTATGTAAGACAAACTGCACACTTTAAATATGTGTAGTTTATTAAATGTCAGTTGTACTTCTATAAAGCTGTTGAAATAAAAAAATGATTTTTTATTATATATTTTTAATGTTGAATTTTGTTTATTTTCTGCTCTTATTTATTTTCTATATTTTTTGGCTTTCTTTTGCTTTTGTTTTTATTACATCGTGAAATGGATGCTTAAGTCATTTATTTTTGAACATTTTCCTTATGTAATATATTAATTTAAGGCTAATTCCCTTCTAAATTCTGCTTTAGGTTTATCTCTCAAATTACAAAATGTATTTGTGTTAGTAAGATAAAATGGACATTTAATCTGAATATCAGTGACTCAGCATGCTAAAGATTTGTTTTTTATTTATGTGTGAGTCTAATATAGGTCAAGTAGTTCTCTTTGGCTAGATTCCTCTAGATGGTTTCCAAAATTCCAGGCTTCTTTGGTCTTACAATGATGCCAACCAAACCTTTTCTAAGTGAGTCACTATGGAAGAGAATAAAAGAGTAAGAGGGATATACGGATAGGTCTAGAAGTGGCATATATAAGTACCACCTCTATTCTATTAGTGTTATTGTTATTATTGTTAAATAACAAACTACCCCAAAACTTAGTGGTATAAAATCACCACTTTTTTACATTCACAGGTTCTGTGGATTCAGGTGGTACACCAGTGATAGATTTTCTCTGTACCACAATGTCTGGGGCCTCAATTGATAAGACTTGATGTCTGGGAGTCACTTCAAGACTAAGGGCTGATTTCATGAGTGTCTTCACACACATGTCTGATTGTTGGTGTGGGTTGTCAGCTAGAATTTCAGTAAGAATACCTAGCTGTAGCTTTTTCATGTGGTTTGTGTTTTTCACTGCATGAAGGCCTCAAAGTATTTGGACTTCTTGTAGGTTGGCTCCAGAGACAAGTGAATCAATAGAGCTAAATGGAAACAGTAAAACCTTTTCTTACCTTGCTTTGGAAGTTACATATTGTTTCTGCTGTATTTTAATGGTTACAAGTGAGTCATTAAAGTTGACCTAATTCAAGTGGAGGGAACACAGACTCCATATGTCAATTGGAAGAGTGTTAATTATTGTGTGGAAATGTTTAGAATCACTCATAGCCAGTTATATGGCCCCAACATTACTGTGGAAGAATCTGGTAAATGTTACTTTTTTAAATAAAAAAAAAAAGGTGTGACAATAATATTGCTGATACTTTTTATTTCTTTTAATTAAAAACTTTTTAAAATTACAGTTTACATTCAGTGTTATTTTGTATTAATTTCAGGTGTACATCATAATAGACAATCATACACTTTATAAAGTATTCCCCTTGGTATTTCCAGTAACCAATAGGCACTATATGTAGTTATTATACTATTGACTATATTTCTTATGCTGTACTTTACATGCCCATGACTATTTTTAAACTACCAATCTATATTTCTCAATCCCTTCATCAATCCCCCAAGATCCCCCCACCCCTTCCCCAGACAACTACTAGTCTGTTCTCTGTATTTGTTTCTGATGATAAGATTCCACATATAAGTTAAATCATATGGTATTTGTTTTCTGTCTGATTTATTTCACTTAGCATAATACCCTCTGAGAATATCCATGTTGTAACAACTGGTAAGAGTTCATTATTTTTTCTGGCCAAGTAATATTCCATTATATATATATATATATATATATATATATATATATATATATATATATATATGCCACAGCTTTTTTATTCACTCATCTATTGATTAGTGCTTGGGTTGCTTCCATAGCCTGACTATTAATTCTGCAATGAACATAGCAGTGCATATTTTCCTTTAAATCAGTGTTTTGAGATTCTTTGGATATATTCCCAGAAGTGGAATCATTGGATTTTAAGGCAGTTCATTTATTTATTTATTTATTTATTTATTGTATTTTTCTGAAGCTGGAAATGGGGAGAGATAGTCAGACAGACTCCCGCATGCGCCCCACCGGGATCCACCCGGCACGCCCACCAGGGGCGATGCTCTGCCCACCAGGAGGCGATGCTCTGCCCCTCCGGGGCGTCGCTCTGCTGCGACCAGAGCCACTCTAGCGCCTGGGGCAGAGGCCAAGGAGCCATCCCCAGCGCCCGGGCCATCTTTGCTCCAATGGAGCCTTGGCTGCGGAAGGGGAAGGGAGAGACAGAGAGGAAGGAGAGGGGGAGGGTGGAGAAGCAAATGGGCGCTTCTCCTATGTGCCCTGGCTGGGAATCGAACCCGGGTCCCCCACACGCCAGGCTGATGCTCTACTGCTGAGCCAAACAGCCAGGGCGATTTTTTATTTTTGAAATAATCTCAATACTGTTTTTCACTGTGGCTGTACTCATATTCATTCCCACCAACAATGCATGAGGGTTTCCTTTTCTCCACATCTTTGCCAACACTGGTCATTTATGAATTTGTTGATGTTAGCTATTCTGACAGGTGTAAAGTGCTATCTCATTGTGGTTTTAATCTGCATTTTTCTGATGATTAGTGACGTTGAGCATTTTTTCATATGTCTATGGCCATCTGTATGTCCTCTTTGAAGAGTATCTTTTCAGTTCCTTTGCCCATTTTTAAATTGGATTGTTAGGGGTTTTTTTGGTGTTAAGTTGTGTGAGTTCTTTATAAATTTTAGATATTAACCCTTGATTAGATGTATCATTGGAAAATATGTTCTCTCATTTCCTGGGATGTCTTTCATTTTGTTGCTGGTTTCTTTTGCTGTGCTAAAACATTTTATTTTGATGTAGTACCATTTGTTTAATCTTTGTTTCTTTCCCTTGCTTCAGGAGAGACGTTAAAAAAATATTATTAAAAGAAATGTTGGAGATTTTACTGCCTACTTTTCCTTTAGGATTTTTACTGTATTGAGTCTTCAATTTAAGTTTTTAATCTATTTTGAGTTTGTTCTTGTTTATGGTATAAAAAGGTGGTTCAGTTTCTTTTCTTTTTTTTTTTTTTTTGCATATATCTCCCCAATTTTCCCAACACCAACAAACGTTACCATCTTACATGCTTAGCAAAAGAAAAATGAAACAGAATTTGGTGAATGCTTTCCAAGTCGATGCAGCAGTGTTTTTGTTATTTATGTAAAAAAAGCCTATTCTAATTTTCATTTTTAATTCTTCTTTGACTAATATTTTAATATTCCAGGTGTGCTTATAAAAGGTTTGTTTAGTGCAGTTTGTTTAGTGCAAACTCTCTCTATGAAGGGCCAAACAGTAAATGTTTTAGGCTTTGTGGGACACTTAGAGCCCTTGTTGAACATTTGTCGTTATTTTTTTTCGTAACTCTTTTAAAATGTAAAAAACCATTCTTAGCAAATAATTTCATTCAGAAACAGGCCACAGGCAGAATCTGGCCCAGTTTGCTGACCCCTGCTCCAATGAATTGTTCTATATATGACTATTAGGTCAAGTTTGCCAATTGTGTTCAAATCTTTTATATCTTCAATACAGAAAGATTTCCCATAGCAAATATAAAAAGAAAGTTGTTAAAATCTCTGAGTATGGATTCATTTCTACTTGTAGATCTTTAGTTTTTGCTTTATACATTTTGAGGTCTTATTAAGAATTGTTACACAAGTAGTTTCTGCTTAACACAAGTAAATATACCCATGGAAAATGACATTATATGCAAAACCACTAACGAAGTACCTATTTATCATTTTAAGTGGAAAAAGCTATAATACATTTATGTCAATGCCAAACCCTCAACCAATTTTATTGAAATGTTTTTAAAGCACAGTAAAGAACTTATTTGTAACTATCTATATGGTTATAAACTAACATGTTAGGATACAATATGTTTAAAACATCACTTCCTAACCACCAAACAACTAATTTATTTGCTAACCAATCTCTGCTTTATATGAAGCAACACAGCCTCTTTTAGTACCAAAAATATTTTAAATAAACATCTCTTTTGCTGACGCTGTATGCATTTTAAGACATCTATCTCTGTAGTGCTAAAAACAATTTTATAATCACCATCCCTTGTGAATATAGGTGCAAAAATCCTAAATAAAGTATTAGTGAGCAAAATCCTGCATCATATTTAGAATATATTTTATTTTCTGGTAGGACTTATTCTGGTACTGTAAAAATGATTCACTATTAAGATATTCACTAGTAACAAGTCATATTAATAAACCTAAGGAAAAAAATTATGATTATAGCCATGGTCGTTTGGAAAACCTCTTTAAAAAATAATTAAAAACTTCAAAAAGCCTGTGACCTGTGGTGGCACAGTGGTTATAAAGCATCAACGTGGAGTGCTGAGGTTGCTGGTTCAAAGCCCCAGGCTTGCCTGGTCAGCGCACATACAAGAAACAACTACTAGGATTTGATGCTTTCCGCTATTTCCCAGCCTTTCTCTCTCTCTCTCTCTCTCTCTCTCTCTCTCTTTCTCACCTTTCTCTAAAAAAATCAATATATAAAATTTTTTAAAAACTTCAGAAAAATAGGAATTGAGGGATATTTTCCTCATTTGCTCACAAGCTCGTGTGTGCTTATAGACTTTTGTATGTATTTATGTTGTATATGTCTATTTGTTTATGTATTTAATTGACCTTACTATTTTAAAGTGCACTGGTGTATTAATTAAGGCAATTAGACAACAGGAAACAACTAGAGTTATAGAAATTTGAAAAATAAAAAACAATCTATAGTTCAAATGATATGATATTATTCTAGAAAACTCTAATGAGTCAATGATAAACTAAGAAAAATTTAGTGAGGTGTCAGGATATAAAATTAACAGAAATTGATGAAATTTATGAAAACAAAAATAACTATTTAGATAATATAATAGAGGATATACTATATTTAAAATAAGGTGATAAAAATTTAAAATAGGCATATGCTTAGCAAGAAATGTGTAAAAACTATAGAAAACTACAGAAAAATTATAGTTTTGCTTAAGTTAATGTATATTTTTAATGTGATCCCAGTACAAAATACCAACAGGCATTTATTTTGGAGTTAGAAAAGTTGATACCAAAGTTTATATGGAAAAATAAGCATATAAATACAGAAAAGGAAAGTTAAAAGAAAGAACTAGCCTTACACTATATTAAAATATATTATAAAACTTCTATAATAAAAATGTTTGGAACTCACATATGAATAAATAAACATATTAATATAAAAGAATAGCATGGTTGGAAATAGACTTCAGTATGCATGGAAATTTAATGTATGTTAAAGATGATATCTAAAATCACTGGGACAAAGTAGTTTTTAACAAATGATGCTGAGGTTAGTAAGTAGCCATGTGAAAGAGAATAGAAGTGAATCCATATCTCACACTATACATAAGAATAAAGTTCAAAATGGACCAAGTATATAGATATAAAAATAAATTCATACAAATCCTAAGAAGGTTAACTTCCTCTACATACCATACAATCTAACACTGAGTCAAAATTCAGATTTGATAAGATTTAAAGAAGTTGTACTACTGTCTTATGGCCCTCTGGGGAGAAATCATTGGTCAGTTTAACTGCTGTGTCCCAGTGTATAATGTATCTTTTTCCACTGGCTTTTTTCAAGACTGTCACAGTGTCTTTGCTTTTCAGCAGTTAAACTATGATGCTCCTACTTCCATATCACAAATTAAATGCTTATAGGACTCAAACCTGCCACATGTAACAACTATAACTCTGGATGACCTCCTCCAGCAGAAGTGATGTTCTTTATTTCTGTCACAAAAATTAGTAACTAGAAGCATGATGGTGTAAACAAAAGCAACTAACAAATCAATGGAGCTAAACTATAGGGCATTTTCTCAGATGCCAGGATGGTGACTTACAAAGCCTCTGTTATCAGATACTGGGAAGAAGGAAGTTCACATTACCTGGTGTTATGTGGTAGAAAAAGAAATGGCAAAAACTGTCACCTTTGGCTATTTGGATTCAGACAATGTATGTAATGAGGTTTTAATTGTGAAGAAGGACTAAAATAATGAATATTCATAGCAAAAATTGGTTGCTGTTGGCTATATTTGGCAATTTAATACAAGAAAGAGATGAGCTCTGAATAGTATTGGAAAGTTTGCAAACAAATTTGAAAGAGAATAGGGAATTCTGAAATTCAAAGATCTTTAATAGTTGAAGAGGCTGCTGCTTTTCCTCCCCAAATGGTAAAATGTAAAAATGTGAAATCATCTAAGCCACAAAAACCTATAAATTCCACGTCCAGGATCAAATCAAAGATGTGGCATGATTCTTACTTGTTGAAACCTTGATAAATTTAGGTGCACAAAATATATCCCAGTAAAGCCAAGGAAATGGAGAAGGGTGTGTCACTCCCCCTGCAGCCTGATATGCACAAAGTGTCTGCACTTGTAAAAGATAGTGAGAGAGTAAAAAAAAAAAAAAGTCATGGGGGCAAGTTTGTAATGAAATATGGCAAATCAAAGAAATGTGACTAGAAAGAAGTATGTATAATCAGTGGCACATGAAGCTGGTGGAGTCAAATGGAAAGAAATTTTCTGAATTTTCAGAAGAGTGCCTTCTTGTCAAAAGGAACCATGAGCCCTAAGGAGAGCTTGAACTGTTAGCTGCTGCTTCTTTGAATTCCCTCAAAGGAGAAAGTGGTTTGTGTGGGTGGCACTGAGTCAACTCTTTGAGGTATATATATATTGACATATATAAGCTTTTGCTTTTATTACTCAATTCTGTAAATCTTTTCCTTTATTGTTTTAGCTTTCGGTGAATGCTTAGAATGGTGTTATCCACCTGAAGTTATAGTACATACATTTTTTTTAAAAGTTTCCCTGTATCTCTTTCTTTAGGTTTTAGGTTTTAAACATTACATTCAATTTCTTAATGCATCCTATTGATTTTAGCAATGGTAGAGACAGAAATCTCTTACCTAATTGCATTTATTCAATATTCCTTCATTTCCTCTACTGAATTAAGATGTATTCTTTATCATACTATAAACTCTTTTATGACTTGAAGTCTTTGACTGAACTTTCTATTATATTCTTTTACTGTTTCTATGTTATTAATACCAATCTATTTATTGTGGTTTTACTAAATCATTTAGTATTTTGTAAGTGAAGTTCTTTTCATTGCTTTTTAAAATCATTTTTGAAATGAATTTTTTTTGCCTTTGTCACGTTTATTCTTAGAAAAAATAAAAAGTAAAGGAAATCTGTTCCTAGAGGGGAAGACAATATTTAAAAGACTAGATTCTATCCAAATTAGCCCTTAAATTTAATACCAGTCTCATCAGATTATCAATAAAATGTGTTGAATAATCTGATGTAGGCCTTTGACTCTAAATTAGGTCTTAGTAAAACTTTATAATTTTATTTACATAGATCTTATAATTCTTGGTTCAGTTTGTTTCTATTTTATATTTTGTAGCTTTTATTGTATTTTGACTGGCTATTGCTAGTATATAGAAAAACTACTGAATTTTCCACTTACTTTTTTAACATTGTTTCAAACAGATTTCTTACTCCTAATTCTAATAATTTTCAGTTTAAAATCTTAACATTTTTAAAGAATTTTATTTAGAAAATTAAATTTAATGGGGTGACATTGATCAGCTGAAGTTTTCATAATAGACAATTATATAATCTGTAAACTATTTTTTATCTTATTCATTTATCTTGTCTTACTTAGCTTATTTTAGAAGTTCTTAGCTAATAAATAAAATAATGATAGTAACATCTTTATTTTATTCTTTCCATGGAAGCATTTGTGGTATTTGATCATGTTGGTTTTATTTGCCATGTTAAAGATGTGTCTGTTATTCTTAGTTTACTAAGTTCAAGAAAAAAATCAGGAATAAATACTGAGCTTTATTAACAGTGCATTTTGGATCCATGGAAATGATGATGAATTTTAGACTTTTTCTTAAAGGATCTTAGTGTTCATTTAATATACCATAAATACATTTCATTAACTTTATAGTATATGTGGAAAACTGAGGTCCAGAATGCCTTTGAACATGTCCAGTGATAGAAAACTAACTCCCTATAATGCAGCTCCATTCATTCTTTATGTGTCTTCAATTACTGAACCTGGATGATACTGATCCATAAATCAGCAGTCTTCGCAGCAGTCCTCCAACTATTTATGAATCACACCTCTGTTATCCAGTCCATGTTTTTTAATCTTGCTGACAAACATATGACTCAATGCTCTTGGCCAGTTTTCTGAAAGCATTCTAATAATTCCATCAAAAGAGATTAATTTATTCCAATATGACTTATTCCAACTGAAACCATTGTAAACATGAGAGCTTACAGAATACCCATATGATAATGTTAGAATTTTGGAAATCTATGTTAAGTTCAAGTTAAAGCTATATAAATTTTTTATTTCTAATATTTAACAATGTTTCAGCTGCAACAGAGATATATGTAATTATTACAACCCCTTTATTTTAAAATTTAAAAAATTGAGGTTCAAAGATCTAATAGCACTGGCACTGATTTCACATACCAGAATTTACAGAGGTCCTTCATTCATAGAAGATCAGGCCTTCAGAAGCTTTTGTTTTTTTCCCCCTGTGGATTCAACATGCATTAGGAGTCAAGGCTTAAGTCTCCATTCTTTAAATTATCCAGATGAATTTTTGACTAAACTATTATTTGTAGCTGTCATCAGCTAACCCCAAACTGCATTTCCCAGAAAAGCCCCATGCCAGTGGTTTTCCATCAGCAACAGCATCTCATAAGCTGCAGCTGCCTCGGTTTTCCATGTAATGCCTCTTAGCTTCTTGAGTCATCAAGCATCTACTAATGTTTTCTCAACCTTTTGTTCCTGATGCTAATAGCTATTTCGTTTTCTTTCCCTTCGGGCTCCTAGCGTGAGACCTTATAGAGGCCAACCCTTTCTCTTTACTCATTTTTTCCCCAACTATTTTTCAAATTATTGTGTTATAATAATAAACCAGGTTTTGTAAAATCAATCAAACAGTGCAGATGAGTATAATGGTATCCCTTTGTCCCTCCAAAGTGACTAACAGCTTACCTTTATCTCAACATCTCAGTTACAATTGAGTGCTCTTTTATATTTTTCAGTATCATAAACATACTCTATAAACATAAATAACATAAAATTACAAATTTTCTATGACAATTATAATTTCGTCACTCATCCATAATTTTTTACTTTGAGAACTATCATTTTTTGTTTGTTTGTTTGTTTTGTTCTTTTTTTATTTTAGTGAGAGGAGGGAAGGCAGAGACAGACTCCCGCATGTGCCCTGACCAGGATCCATCCAGCAAGCCCACTGGGGGGGCAATGCTCTGCCCATCTGGGGTCCTTGCTCCATCTCCACAGAGCCATCCTCAGCGCCATGGGCCAATTCACTCCAATTAGCCATGGCTGCAGGAAGGGAGAAAGAGAGAAGCAAAAGGGGTAGGGGTGGAGAAACATATGGTTGCTTCTCCTGTGTGCCCTGACTGGGAATTGAACCTGGGACATTCACATGCCTGATGAACGCTCTACCGCAGAGCCAACCCACCAGGGCGAGAACTATCATTTCTTCATTTATCCAACTTTCTTCGTTACTCCAGATCTGCTCAACACTATTGCACTTGACTTAAGAATTTGTTAATCGCTTGAAAAGGTGTCTTTTTTTTCCGACAGAGAAAGAGAGACAGACAGACAGAAAGAAGCATCAATTCTTTGTTGCAGCAGCTTAGTTGTTCATTGATTGCTTTATCATATGTGCCTTGACTGGGGGCCTACAGCAAAACGAGTGACCCTTGGCTAAAGCCAGTGACATTGGACTCAAGCCAACAACCTTGAGTTTAGAGCCAGTGACTTTTGGGCTTAAACCAGTGACCATGGGGTTGTGTCTATGATCCTATGCTTAAGCCAGTGACTGCACACTTTAGCTTGTAAGTCCATGCTCAAGCTGGATGAGCCTGCACTGTGTTTTTAAATGTAATTGAAAATATAAAACTGCATAATCATAAAATACAGAAAGTTAGAAATTGAGGGGTCTTAGTAATTATATATCCACTTACTGCTGAATAAATGAGGCAGAAGGAGTTTAAATATTTTCTCTTAATAGTTAGAACAAGAATTCAGGCTTTCAGGCTTCCAACTTAATGCTCTTTCCACTTCACTATATCATAAGTGTTCTGAATCTTTTAACCATCCGTATATCACCTTCTTTTCCTAGGGGAAATGTCACTGGGATTTATTGGTCTAGTACTCACTATATCACAAATAATAGAGAAAAGAATGTCTTATCTTGAAAAATGATAAATTGATGTCACATTATAAATTTGCTGTAATAATTTTTCAGTGTAAATGTTGCTACCTGAGAATGCAAAACAGTGTTATAAGAAAGGTCATAAACAGTAACTGTAACAACAACAAAATAAGTTGTCTTGATTTTTGTTTTTTTAACTTAAAAAAGACTAACAGTTCAACTAACAGCATTAGTCCTTTCTAATTGCTTTAACTCATAGAACCTGTCATGTCAAAACATTTGAATTGTTACTTTCCCCATTAAATTGTTTCCTATATTTGATTTTCCCAAAATGATTACCTTGGCACTACTTAAATTACAAATTTATTAACTAATTCATTCAAGCATCAAAGTTGTTGAGTTCTGACAGGTAGGATTGCTATAAACAAATTTCAAGCAGAGTATCTTATTGCTATGTATAATTACTAGGAAATGACAATATTATTAAATCAAGGCTCCACATGTTAAGAAATCAAAACAGGAGATTCTTAAATCAGGAATAACATACTTCAGAATGATCAATGTTAGTTTTTCAGGGGTGTTCTTTTAGTGGCCAACAATGTTCTCTCTTTTTAAATACTTTATCCACTCTTCCATCCACTCATTCCTTCCACATACCTGTGCCAAATATAGAACTAGGCTCTCAGAATACAATGGTTGCTGTCTTCTCTGAGCTTTAGTTCTTAGTATACTGGCTAAGTCACAAAGCTCTAAATTGGTGACCTCGTTTTTCTTCTATCTAGTTGATTGTTGTTGCTCGCACTTTTAACATCCATTTTATTGTCCACCAAGCAAAGATACCTTTAGGACCAGGGTTTCAGTCTGGCTTTCTTCAATACATTTCCAATGGGCTTCTGATCTTTTCATGTCTGGTTCTTTGCCAACCAACATTACTTAAGTAGCACCTCCTCGGAAAGGTCTTTTATAAACATCTAATCTTAAGTAGTCAGTCCCCGGTTATTATCACATCAACCTGTCTTATTTTCATTGTAGCCTTTGTCTCTGATATTTTCTCATTTTTTTTTGTTAAATCTCTGTCTCCCTTTCTTCTATGAGGACTCTGTGAAGGCAGACAGGAGCTTTATCTGGCTAGTCTGCCTCTGAATCCTAAAATGGCGCTTGGCACACAGTTGGCATTGATTAAATATTTGTTGAACTAATGAATGGATTCTTAATTGACTACTGCTTGTACTACAGATACTGATATATCCTTGAGTCTACGGCCATACCACCCTGAACGCGCCCGATCTCGTCTGATATATCCTTGTTGAGATTTTAATTCTCACATTTATAAAGATTAAATCAGAATTTAAAACTAAATCTTAAAATTAAAAACAGTTTGGAAATGTGGGAAACATCTGGCAGAGGAGTAATTCCGGCACTTGTGATGGGAGGAAAGCTTTTCTCTGAAGTAAGGAGGTTGTTGGCCTCTATTGCTATCATTGGAAAATGCTTGACTATTTTTGTTGGTTTGCACAGGAACTGGGAACATCTGGCACTGGGATCATAGAAGTTCATTTTCAAGTGAAGAGTTGTAAGAACTTTAGGGGTTGGGAATGGCCTAGAAAATGAAAGCAATCTAGAGAAAGGAGAGGCTCATATCTCTTTAATGGCTTTAAATGTCTTTTAAATTTTATTTTTCAATTACAATTTACATTCAATATTATTTTTAGTTTCAGGTGTACAGCATAGTGGTCAGACAATCATATACTTTACAAAGTGGCACCTGAATATTTCGAGTTCCCACCTGGCACCATACATAGTTACACAGTTATTACATCGCATCTCTTTTAAAAACCAGGTTTCCTTGGTATTTCAAGAGTCTTACTTAAAGGAAACTTCCTAGAAAGTTCTTAATTCGTGTGGTTTCTAAATAAGCACTCTTTGGGGGTGGAGGGCACTGTGTGTGTAGCTCCGCCTAGTTTAGGTTCCTCCTGGCCCAAAAAGTTGTGGCTACGGAACAGGCTTTGGCAGCTGCTTTCTATACCGTCATTTTGATCCCTTTAAAGGTGGGATCATGACGGAAGATGTGGGGGAAGAAGGCGGGAGCCCACAGCTGGAGTCTTGGTTGACATAGTAACTCTTGCTCTCGGCTCTCAGGCTCCACTGCCACCAGTCGTCGCGCCTGTACTCACTCAGCCCCATAGTCAGGGCCTCCTCCTTTCGGGGTCCCCGTTGTGACTCCCTAAGTGGTGACTTCTCCGCCGGCTAGCAGCAAAGCCGCTCTCGGAGCTCAGACAGACGGGCGTCCGCACCCCCTGCCTCACCGTCGTCTCTGGGCACCGGTCTGCCCCGGGCCAGTCCGGCGACTGACGCGGACCCTGCGCACCGCGACCTTCTGGAGCTGCCTGGACGTCTCCCCTGGGAGCGGGACTTAGGGGCAGTCCGGTGTTCCCGCCATGAGCCAGAGCCCCGCGTTCGGGCCGCGGAGGGGCGGCTCTCTCCGGGTCGTGGCCGGGGCCGGCGCGTGGCGCAACGAGAGCCAGGACTATCTGCTTATGGACTCCGAGCTGCGGGACGATGGCTGTCCGCAGAACCCGCTGCCTCCGTACGGCTACTACCCCTGCGTGTGAGTGCGGGCGCCCAGGGCGGGCGGGTGCGGGCTGCGCTGCGGGGCCTGTGCGCTCGCAGGGGTGGATGGACTAGACCCGCGGGCGTCTGAACACGCGTGTACCTCCCAGGCCACATGAACTGGGACCCCGGGAGCGGAGGGGCGCTTGCGGATGTAGGTTTGCTCCGGGTGAGCAAGCACGCGTGTATATACCCGCGAGACAGACCACGGGCCACCCACACCACTCCAGTGATCAAGTGTCTCGTCAATTTCTCCAGCTTGTATGTCACCCGGTGCTCTCCAAGAGACTCAGTGTCGCTGCGCCAAAGGCATGGTCTGCGCAGGGGACTGATTCAAATTTGCGCCCCTGTGACTCAGCCTGTGTGGGAGAGATGACTGGCACACGAAAGGTCCGGGCTGCTGGCTGGGAGCGCCAGGGAGCTCGGGAGCCCGTGTGCCCCGTGGGCGACCCGCCTACCTGCCTTAGCCCTTCAGGTGCGCGCACAGGTCCTGAGGACCTCGGGCGGTGGGGAAGTTCGAGAGTGTGAATGGGATGGGGTGAACTTGTCCCGGGGACATCCTCCTCTCCGCCTCCGGGTCACCGGGTTAAGTCTAGGACACGGAACTTGCAGGTTTCCCACCCACAGCACTAAGCCTTTACCAAAGCTTCGTGAGAGAAGAGCCTGCTAGTATGCGGGCCCGGAGCGGAGTGACCTGTGGAAGCGAGGGGGTCGGGACGGTTGTAGTGGATTCTGAGTAATTAAGAAATTTTATTTAAGAATCTGTTTTTTGTTTTTGTTTTGCGGGAGGGAGCAAGGGGGTTAGCAGAGGCGGGCAGAGGACCAACCGAAGGAGGTCTCCCCTCCCCCATACTCCTGGGCCCACGCGTGCAGCTGGTAGATAGCATTTCTGCCTCTTTGCTCCTTGACTTGATTGGATAGGCTGGTTTCCTGACCTGTCACGTCCATCTATATGCGGTTTTCCTCCAAAGGAAAGCAGTTCTCACTAGCAGTTCTGTAAGCAGCTCAAGGTGGGGGGGGGGGGGGCGGGGGGGCGTTTCTGCACCCATGGGCTCCTGGCAGATCCTCGTGATAGGTGGTTGCACCCTCCAATCTTTGGTGAGGGCTGCCCAGAGTCAAGGCCTGCTGTGGTTCCCTTTCACAGTAAGAGGTGATTCTTAGGAAACGGAGCATCTAATTTTTTCCCCAGAATAAATAAAAAAAGTTGGAACTGGTTCCACTCATCTGGGTGCTGTACAATTTGAAACAATTTACACACACATATATATGCACACACATATGTGTATATATATAATATACCTTTTAAAAATTAAAATATATTTTACATACCATACAATTTAAGTTTACACAAAGTTATGAAACCATCTCCACTATCTAATCCACGATTATGTCATCACTCTCAAAAGAAATCTTGTATTTGACTTTAAATTACAGAATATTCCTATGTTTTACAGTATAGAGCTTCTCAAACTCTAATGGACATATGACTTACCTAAGGGTCTTGTTAAAATGCAGATTCTGATTTAGTAGGCTCTAGGCACAACCAAGATTTTACATTTCTAACAATCTCAGAAATGTGGAGGCTGATGGTCCATGGGCCATAGTCTGAGTAGCAAGGAGATATATGCCAAGAAAAAAAAAAAAAAAGAAGGAAAAATAAATCAATTCTGGATATTGTGAATACAACTATTTTCAAATTTGTATAAGCTTTTTTTGTTTTTAATTGACTTAGACTTGAGATCTACTAAGAGGGTAATGTTACCTGTGGCTAAGTTAAGCAACTTAAAAAAGCTATACTGCTTTTTAAAAATTAGACTGTCTCATAGACAAAATCTTTTTTTTAATCATCTGATTAGGCTATAATCAGTTGTTACTGTCTGTGAGGAAAATAATTTGATTAGAAAAACTTGTGGTAATGTATTAGTAGTGAGAGAGACTTAAGTAATACTGCAAACTTGCCCCAATATTTTCTTCAAATGTGGTTTACTGATTTATCTAGTTCTTATATTATCTACTATGTAGAGAGTACTTTTCTCCCTTAGTTCAGGAATTACAGATCACTCTTAATGGCTAGACTGGGGAAGCAGAGAGATGAACAGAAATATTTGAATAATACATTTAAGAGTGAGCTTTGTTCCAGAAGTAGAGTTTGGTCTTGTTTAAATCTATTATTTCCAAAAGGTTTTATAGTTACTTTTTTATCACTGTTTGCTTGCTCTGGCATGGTTTTTATTTTTATTTTTTTTTTCAGTTAAAAAAATCAAATAACTGAAAAGTTTAACTAGTAAACAATAGTTCTTCACACATATGATGTAAGAGAAAGAGCTAAAGGAAATTACTTCTCTCTGGTAAAGAGTACAAATAAGCCCTTCCATATGCTTGGTGCTTTTTTTTGTTTGTTTGTTTGTTTGCTTTTTTTTTTTTATGACAGATAGAGAGAGTCAGAGAGAGGGACAGATAGGGACAGACAGACAGGAAGGGAGAGAGATGAGAAGTATCAGTTTTTCGTTGCGGCACTTCAGTTGTTCATTGTTTGCTTTCTCATCTGTGCCTTGACTGTGGGGCTACAGCAGACCAAGTGACCCCTTGCTCAAGTCAGAGACCTTAGGCCCATGTTGAAGCTGGAAACCTCGGGATCTTGAACCTGGGTCCTCGGCGTCCCAGTCCAATGCTCTATCCACCGTGTCATCGCCTAGTCAGGCCCAGATACTTTTGACTAGTGGTTTGAACAATTTTATGTTTTCCTAGAGTGGGAGGTATATTCGTAAAAGTGGAAATCACTAGTACACTTTAGATACAATATTGCCATTTTTTCAGATTATTGAGATTTTCCCCCTTAGAACATCCCAATTTTTTTTAAATTGTCATTTATTTGGGATAAATTCAGTGTCTTATGTTAAAAAATTCTGTTTCATAATTTAGTTATGTAGAAATATTTTTACATATATCTAAGAGGCTTTTACAGCTGAAAATTGTGGCAAAATCCAGTTATCTTATTGAGAACAATTAATATATTCTCAGACCTTAATAGTGTAAGTAGTAAGATTTTGAAATAATGTTTAGCAGAAAAAGATTCAAATTTTTCCTTTTCCAATTTTTAATTGAAAATCAATTAATACACTCTGTTTTGAGTTATTTTATTGGTCAGTGGCAAGAAATCTTCCAGAATCCTAGAAGTGATATTATTTAAAACTTAAAGATATGTTTCTTGTTCATCATTTCTGAACATAGAGAAGAATTCTAGACAGTTGGTAGTTTCTATATTCTCAACATCTGAAATGCAGTCCAACTAAACATTCTGTTTGGCAAAGGCTGACTACATAATTAAGAATGAAGACACAGTAAACTGTAAACTAAAGCTCTGGCAATACAGTAGACAAATAATTAGAAAAAATTATGGTTACTAATACTTAGCAATACTGGGTAAAATATTTAAAGTAATTTAAAGACATTAGCCAGTTTTGCAAAAAGTAAAAGGGATTACTGTGTGCCAAAAGCAAAGAAATGAAAAGCCCGAGTGTAGTCTGTGAGCTGATGCTGTGGCCTATAATCCTCGGAGATTATAGATTTTGGTGACCAGGAATTTGGAGTCTTGTGTCCACATGCAGTGGAGAGAAGCTAAGGCCTTGGTTCCTGATGAGACAGAGAGTTGGACCTGAGACATCTCTGCCTCTGCACAAATCCAGGGTCATTATTATATGAAAAGTTAGGCTACAAAAATATGCTCCCAGCACAAAGTGACAAGAAACTTTATTAGTAAGAGGAAAAGAAATATTCCCTAAACATTTCATTCTTTGGGCCTGCATGTCATGTGAGTTTTTGTTTTTGATACTATTTTTTTTATACTACTTAGCGGACCTGGAACTCTTTAAGCTGAAAAATGCCTTTGGGACTTCTAGAAGAGTGAAAAAATAAATTTGAAAGACTAGTACCAACCATATCAACTGCTTAGGATTTTCAAGAAAATGGCAAAAGATAGAAGAGCATGGCTAAAGATATGCTTAATATAAGACATGACAAAATACACAAGGATATAGTCAACCATGAATGAGAGTCAGCAGATGGTACAGCCCCTGAGGAAGAGGCAGCATGAGACAGGGCAGCTTTATTGGATCATTAGGAACTTGAGATAATGTGACTCTTGCAGAGTATAAAATAGAGAATATAAACTATAAAATGTTGATAGTATATAGGAAATCAAACTCTAAGGAAAGAATGAGACCAATTTAGAAAAATAGAAAATTTACAAATGAAAATACAATTTTGAAATAAAAAACTCAAGGGAAAGACTAAAATGCAGATTAGCCATAGTATAATTGATGATAATACCCAGCATGCTGAAACATAAAGAAATTTAAAATATAAACATTATTGAGTCAAGGAACAAGAGATTAGGAGATCCAGATGCTGAAAATACGCTGAATAGGGGAGAGTCAATATTTGAATAGATAATGGTTAAAAATTTTCCAGAAATGATAAATTCTCATGTTTATGAAATACAGCAATATTAGTGCAATACATAAAAGTAAACCCATTTAAATATATATTGAAATTGCAGAACACTGAAGATGGGGAAATATTAAAATGAATCAATATACAAGGGATTTAAATAATTAAAAATTAAAAAAAATTTCAATTACAGCTTACATTTAGTATTATTTTGTATTAGTTGCAGGTGTACAGCATAATGGTTAGACGGTCATATACTTTAGAAAGTGTTCCCTTTGATATTTTCAGTACCCAACTGGCACCATACATGGTTATGACAATATTATTGACTATATTCTCTATGCTGTACTTTGCATCGCATGGCTATTTTATAACTACCGATTTGTACTTCTTAATCCTTTCACCTTTTTCACTCACTTCCCCAACCCCTTTTCCATTTGGCAACCATCAGTCTGTTTTCTGTTATCTATGAATCTGTTTCCATTTTGTTTGTTTATATTGTTCTTTAGATTCCACATGTAAGTGAAATTATATGTGTTTGTTTTTCTTTGTCTAACTTATTTCATTTAGCATAATAGTCTCTAGGTCTATCCATGCTGTCACAAATGTAGGATTTCATTTTTTTTTATGGCTGAATAATTTCATTGTATATATGTACCATGGCTTTTTTATCCACTGATCCATTTATTGACTGGCACTTGGGTTGCTTCTATAGCTTAACTATTGTAAATAACACTGAAATGAACATAGGAGTGCATATATTCTTTTGAATTAGTGTTTTGGGTTTCTTCAGGTATATACCCAGAAGTGGAATTGTGGGATTGTAAGGCAGTTCCATTTTTTATTTTGGGAGGAAACTCCATACTGTTTTTCACAGTGGCTGCACCCATCTGCATTTCCATCAACAGTGAGAGTGTTTCCTTTTCTCCACATCCTTGTCAACACTTGTTATTTGTGAATTTACTGATGCTAGCCATTCTGACAGATGTGAGGTAATACATTGTGGTTTTAATTTCCATTTCTCTGATGATTAGTGATTGTTGAGCATTTTTTCATATGCCTATTGGCCATCTGTGTGTCCTCTTTGAGAAGTGTCTTTTCAGGTCCTTTGCTCATTTTTTAATTGGATTTTTTTCTTTTTGGTACTGAGTTGTGTGAGTTCCTTGTGAATTTTGTATATTAACCCCTTATGAGATGTATAATTGGCAAATGCATTCTTCCATTTCGTGGGTTGTCTTTTCATTTTGTTGATGGTTTCTTTTACTGTGGAAAAACTTTAGTTTGATATAGTCCCAATTATTTCCTTTTTCTTTTTCTTTTTATTCTTCTCCTCTTCCTAGAGCAGATAAATCAGAAAAAATATTAAGAGAAATGTCAGAGATTTTACTGCCTATGTTTTTTTCAAGGATTTTTATTGTATGGAGTCTTACATTTAAATCTTTAATCTATTTTGAGTTTTTTTCATGTATATGATGTAAGAAGGTGATCTAGTTTTATTTATTTATTTTAGTGTATCTGTCCAATTTTTTTTCAATATCATTTATTGAATAGACTGCCTTTACCTCATTGCATGTTCTTGCCCTCTATGTCAAATATTAATTGATCATATTGGTGTTGGTTGATTTCTGGGCTTTCTATTTTTTTTTACATTGATTTTTATGTCTGTTTTTATGACAGTATCATGCTATTTTGACTACTGTGGCCTTCTAGCATAGTTTGCTATCAGGTAGCATGGTACCTCCAGCATTTTTTTTCTTTCTCAAGATTTCTGTTGCTATTTGGGGTCTTTTATGTTTCCATGTAAATTTTGGGGGTATTTGTTCTAGTTCTGTGAAATACACTTTTGGTAGGAATTACATTGGATCTATAGATTGTTTTAGTATATGTGCTGCCGAAGCGAGCACATATAGATTGTTTTAGATAGTAAGGACATTTTAAAAATGTTACTTTTTTTCTATCCATGAGCACAGTGCATGCTTCTATTTATTTGTATCTTCTTCAGTTTCTTATAATTTTCCAAGTATAGGTATTTTACCACCTTGGTTAAATTTATTCCTAAGTATTTTATTTTATGTTTTGATGCAATTTTAAGTGAGATTACTTTTTTAATTTCCCTTTTTGATAGTTTATTATTAGTGGATAAAGATGCAACTTATTTCTGGATTTTTATTTTGTATCTTGGTACTGTACTGAGTTTATTTACCAGTTCCAGTAGTTTTTTGATGGAATCTTTATGGCTTCTGTATATGGTATCATGTCATCTGTAAATAATGACAGTTTTATTTCTTCCTTTCCAATTTCGATGCCTTTTATTTCTTCTCCTTGTTTGATTGCTGTGTCTAGGACTTCCAGAACTATGTTGAAATAACAGTGGCGAAAGTAGACATCTCTGTCTTATTTCTGATCTTAGGGAAATGTTTTTAGTTTTTGCCCACTGAGTATATTAGTTGTGGGTTTTGTCATGTATGGCCTTTATTGTGTTGAGATATGTTCCCTGTATTAGCTGAAAAGTATTTATCTTAAAAGGGTGCTTCATTTGTCAAAAGCTTTATCTGCATCTATTAATATGATCATATGATTTTTATCCTTCATTTTGTTTATGTGGTGTATCACGTTTGTCTATTTGGAGATGTTCTACCAACTTTGCATCCCAGTAATAAATCCCACTTTGATTGTGGTGTGTGACCTTTGTAATATATTGCTGTATCTGGTTTGCTAATATTATGTTGAGGATTTTTGCATCTATGTTCATTAGGGATATTAGCTTATCTCTTTTTTGTAGTGTTTTTTATCTGGTTTAAGAATTAGGATAATACTGGCCTTGTAAATTAATCTTAGAATTCATCCCTCCTCTTGAATTTTTTGGAATATTTTGAGGAGGGTGATTTTAGTTTATCTTTGAATGTTTAGTAAAATTCACCTGTGAAGCCATCCAGTTCAGGACTTCTGTTTTTGGAAGGTTTTTTTTTTTTTTAATTTTTAATTTTTAAATTACTGCTTCAATTTTATTAGTTGTAATTGGTCTATTTAGATTTTCGGATTCTTCCTGATTCAGTTTTGGAGGGTTGTATGTTTCAAAGAATTTGTCTATTTTATCCAGATTGTCCAGTTTGTCAGTATATAGTTGTTCATAATACTTTCTTATAATCCTTTGTATTTCTGTGGTGCTAGTTGTTACTTCTTCTCTTTCATTTCTTATCTTATTTATTTGTGTTCTCTCCCTCTTTTCTTTTTGATGAGCCTGGTTAAAGGTTTATCAATTTTGTTTATCTTTTCAAAGAACCACCTTTTGTTTTTATTAATCTTTTGTACTTTTTAGACTCTATTTCATTTATTTCTGCTCTGATCATTATTCTTTTCTTTCTTCTGCTCACGTTTAGCTTTGTTTGTCATTCTTTATTTAGTTAGTGTAAGGGTAAGATAAGGTTGTTTATTTGAGATTTTTCTTATTCCTGAAATAGGCCTGTACAATGCTATGAATTTCTCTTTAGCTGTATCCCAGAGATTTGGGGCTGTTGTGCTTTCACTTTCATTTGTTTCTAGGTATCTTTTGATTTCTTCCTTGATCTTATTGTTAACCTACTTATTGTTGGTAACATAATATTTAGCCTCCATGTGGTTGTATGTTTTTCAGGGTTTTTTTTTTCCTCCTTTTTGTGATTGATTTCTAGTTTTATTTTGTCGTGGTCAGAGAATATGCTTGATATGATTTGTCTTCTTAAACTTATTGAAAATTGTTGGCCCTGGTTGGTTGGCTCAGTAGTAGAGTCTTGGCCCAGCATGTAGATGTCCCAGGTTCGATTCCCAGTCAGGGCACAGAGGAGAAGCAACCATCTGCTTCTCCTCCCCCCCTTACTTCTCTCTCTCTCTCTCTCTCTCTCTTCCCCTCCTGCAGATGTGGCTTCATTGGAGCGAGTTGGCCTCAGGCACTGAGAATGGCTCCATGGCCTCCACCTCAGGTGCTTAGAAGTGCTCAGTTGCTGAGCAACAGAACAACACCCTAGATGGGCAGAGTAGCATCCCCTAGTGAGCTTTCTGGGTGGATCCATGTTGGGCATATGCAAGAGTCTATCTCTCTGACTCCGCTCCTCTCACTGAATTAAAAAGAAAAAGAAAAAGAAAATTATTTTGTGTCCTAACATGTGGTGTATTCTAGAATATATTTCATATGCATTTGAAAATAATGTGTTTTAATAAGTTTTAAAATTCAAAATATATACACTGGAAATGTACTTATAATGTTCTTGATACCTAGGTTATATAATGCATAGCTTGTAAGAACTATGTTATTTTTTTCTTTTATATAAATGTGCCATTTACTTTTGAAGTATTATTATAATGTTTTGTACAAAATTGGTGCTCCATTGCTGATAGGATCTCTCTAAACAACAATATGAATGAAAAGCGATTCTTATTTAAAGGGTGACATCATTGAATCACAGTCATAGAAGAAACCTAAAGAGATTCTTAATTCTATTTTTTATTTCACATAATAAAAACAAAAATATCTGTCCTGGAGACTTTTACTTTTTACTTAATCAATGAGTTTCATGAAACATTTTTTGTTTTATAAAATAGTTTAAATTGAATAGAAATTGTGATTATTTAGTGATTTTAAAAAGCTATATACAATCTTTGAATGAAGATTTTAAAATTACTGTTTGTGAGGCAAATAAAGTTATTCTATGTACATGGTTAAGAAATATAGAATGCATAGCAAAGTAAGAGACTTTCTTAAAGCATAACAGCTTTTTTATATAAATTTTATTTTTATTTTATTTACTCATTTTTAGAGAGGAGAGAGAGAGAGAGACAGAGAGGGAGAGAGAGGAGAGAGAGACAGAGAGAGAGAAGGGGGAGGAGCTGGAAGCATCAACTCCCATATGTGCCTTGACCAGGCAAGCCCAGGGTTTCGAACTGGCGACCTAAGCATTTCCAGGTCAACGCTTTATCCACTGCACCACCACAGTTCAGGCATAACAGCTTTTAAATGCAAAGTGTATTGTTTCCTTAATGATCAAAGTCAAGGACTTAAATAATGTGCCATAAATATAGTATTGAATTACAAACATTGTCAAATAGTATTTATATGAAGTTTATCTGTAGGCCATAATATCATTTAAAATTCTGAATTATGGAGAAACTTATTAAATAAAGATATATGGAACATTTCTCTAATATCTTTTGCCTTATCTTTTAAAGTTTTTGAATATAGTTGAAAATGACTTTTTTTATGGATCATGGATTTTTGAAAATTTTTATTGACTTCAGAATGGTTTTTGGATGAAGGCTATCTATGAACCTTAGGACCCAGATTGTAATTTCTGATTTAAGAGAGGCAACCTAATGTCAGAGCCCACAGATGAATAAAATCTCCAAACACAGCCTTCTTTACTTTAGGACAAATAAAATGTGTCTTCAACACCTTTATGGATAAATAAACCAATGAAAAAATTCAGATTGCAGCCTGGAAAATGTTTTGTGACATAATTGCTAACAGGGCACACTACTCTGTTGAAGAAGTTTAAGATTGAAGTTAGAGTATGTACTCAGGCCTATAAATCACATTAAATTCTTATGTTTCTCCTTCATTTTGCCTCCATATGTCTAATAAATATGTCTGTTTAAACATCTGTTAATTTTTGACACTTATTTGTTCATATATTTATTTCCCTCTACTAGACTGTAAGCCTCAAAAAGTGGGACAGTCCTCTATCTTTCTACATTTAGCACAGTGTGTAACAAAGAGAAGGTACAAATTATTGTATTCCTTAACAAAAATGTGATTCTCTCCTCAGTACAGGGGTGGGCAAAAGTAGGTTGATAATAATGAATAATATAATAATTAATAAGTAATAATACAAGAATAAACTCTGTGTTTTGTGTACTCACAACTATAAATCTACTTTTTCCCACCCTTTGTTTGTTGTAATAAGAAATGAAGTGATACTGGCTCTTTTCATAAAATAACACCTGAGTCCTCTAAGTTAGGCAGAAGAATGAATATCCACATAGATGGTGATACCCACATCTTATATTCTAGCTGCCTGTCCACTGAAATTTACCTTCTGGGGAACTGGTTACTGATCACTACCCCCACTACCATGCTGCTCTCTTTTTGTTCTTTAGCCCCAGGCTCTTTCCTTCACGTTTCTTCTGCTTACCTGGGATGAGGCTGTATCTTTATCAGGACCCGTCAAATGCTCAGGGATAACCAAAGAGATTTAACAAACAGAGAACTCTTTGCTGGCTATAACTGCTCTTCTGGCTCATATATAGAGTCTCCTAAGAACTGACCCCTGCCTGGCAACAAGTTTTATCCAAATGTCAGAGAGCATTCTTCCCACTTCTCCTCAGATCACCTCATAACAAGGTAGCCTTTAATAAGCCCTAGCCCAGAAAAAGATCCCCTACTTTTTAATCGTGTAAGATATACCTTGCAAACTCTATTTCCTTTTCTAGAATCTCCTTCTTTCCTGAATTATTAATATGAAGTATGTCCACCCATTTGAGCAAAGACCCTACCACCTACCCACAGAGATGAGGCTTCTTCACTCGCTGGTCCTCAAAGGGGCAGTCACATCAGAACACAACCACCCAGCAGCAGTGGAAGGATAAAATCAGGCAGCTCTTTTCCTTTTAAGAACATACTTGTCAAAAGATAAATAAAATCAACCAAAGGGAGCATGTGTGATATCATGATTTCTTTTACATACATAGTGGTTTGGACTCCAGAGAGAATCCTAGTATCATGTCCTTTGAAATCACATCTATACCTATAAAGCAAAGACCTGGACCTTGATTAAGAGTTTGCATTTCAAAAGCTGCTCTCAGGGGAAAAGCAAGTGTAACAATCACCTTTGAATCTTCTTCCCCTTCTTCACTGAGGAATCAGCCTCTACCCTAGCCACTGAGATTAATGGTGGGTCTCTTTTCATTGACCACTTTGGAGGTTTGTGTTCTGCATGACAGAAACCACCTATCTTGTTTCCAAACCTCCCCTGCCTTGAAATAATCAACATCTGTTGATAACAAATTATTATCAAGAATCAATTTTTTAGGGGACAGACACTATGAGTTGTGAAGTTATTGCCAGATGTGCTGAAATGCATGCATATACTCTGAACAGAATGTTTATTTACCTCTAGGAAGACATTACATAATTTTTTCTCTAGACAGTTATGTTCCTTGGGTTATAAGAAATAACTTTATAAGGCAATTCATCTATGTTTTTTGGAAAGTAAAACATAAAAAGGAAACATTTTCTTAAATCCATTCTTGTTTTTCTCCCTCTTTCATAAAATTGCTAAATATAGTTGGCTCCAGTTGGATAAAATTACCATCTGTGATTGCTTTTTGTTTAGGAATCTTCTGCTTTCTCTCAGTGCATGGAGAAGTGCTCATCTATATGCCAGATTTCAGTTAAACCTTGGCATCTAAAATTTGGTATGCTGTTTAGGACTCTGAAACCATTGGACTTGATTGAATCACATTTCTTACAGAATATCTGTCTGGAGCAGCAGGTAGAAATGATGGTTACAGATACCCATACAACATATATGAGTATGGTTTGACTGTTCTCTACCTAATTCAGGTAACTCAACTAGGACAAAGAGGATAACTGATGTTAATGAGAGTTACTTACAGTTCAATGCAAATCGCTTTTTCTGTAGAAGACTAACTTAAAATCTTCACATATATTTGGGGCTACTGACTCCTTTTGAATACCTACTCTGTAGAACAGGGGTCGGGAAACTTTTTGGCTGAGAGAGCCATGAACGCCACATATTTTAAAATGTAATTCTGTGAGAGCCATATAATGACCCATGTACATTAAGCATTATCCAATAAAAATTTGGTGTTGTCTCGGAGGACAGCTGTGATTGGCTCCAGCCACCCGCAACCATGAACATGAGCAGTAGGAAATGAATGGATTGTAATACATGAGAATGTTTTATATTTTTAACGTTATTATTTTTTTTCTTATAGATTTGTCTGTGAGCCAGATGCAGCCATCAAAAGAGCCACATCTGGCTCGTGAGCCATAGGTTCCCGACCCCTGCTATAGAGCAGGGGTCCCCAAACTACGGCCTGCGGGCCACATGCGGCCCCCTGAGGCCATTTATCCGGCCCCCGCCGCACTTCTGGAAGGGCACCACTTTCATTGGTGGTCAGTGAGAGGAGCATAATTCCCATTGAAATATTGGTCAGTTTGTTGATTTAAATTTACTTGTTCTTTATTTTAAATATTGTATTTGTTCCCGTTTTGTTTTTTTACTTTAAAATAAGATATGTGCAGTGTGCATAGGAATTTGTTCATAGTTTTTTTTATAGTCTGGCCCTCCAACGGTCTGAGAGACAGTGAACTGGCCCCCTGTGTAAAAAGTTTGGGGACCCCTGCTATAGAGGGTACTTTTCCAGTTGTCATACAAACATAATTTGCTCTTTAAAGCAGCCACTTGTCTATGTTAAGTGGCCGTTTTGTACCTGACAATACTGAAATTTAAGGATATTAAGCAGCGTTCAGAAAATTACATAGCTGGCAAGTTGTTGTCAAGTGGACAAAAACCAATGTCTCTTGGATACCACAGGCTGAAACACGTGGGCAGAGGGCTGGCAGGTTGCAGAGTCTCCAGCCTTCCCTACCATCATGCTTTCCCTGGCACGGATGGACACTTGGTGGGTTGTGCTCTTGGAGAGTATATTCATTATTATTTTTTCTCTTTTTCTATAGCTACCTGAGAAGCCACAGGTTGGCACCGATCTACTGAACCTGATCTACTGATCTACTGTTTTGTGCTCATTGTAGCTAAGTGATGTTCTGGGTGAGGGGAGAAGAGGAAGAAAGGTTATGAATAGCAGTAATAAGTATGTTTATCATCCACCTTCTCTTTCTATTGAAATTTCAACTATCTTTGAAGGTCCAGCATTATACTGCACTTTCTTTCACTAACTCACTCATCTATTTATTCATTCATTTTTTATGTGATTATGTCCAGTAATAATAAAAATAATAGCTGGATTTATTAGGCCTTTCTATGTATTAGGCCCTCCTCTAAATGTTTTATAGGTATTAACTCACTTAATCTTTATAACAGACCTGTCAGGTATGCACTTTTATAATCCCCATTTTACTGATAAGAAAGGAAAAAGCACAGCAGTGGGAGGTTACCAAAGATTACACAACTGGTAGTTGGAAGAAATGGGAAGAAAGAAGCAGAAGATTCTGTTTTATCACTGATCTAAATAAACATCGATAGGTTTTGAAAAACTGCAATCTTTGTCACCAAAGGAAGATTATGAATGTACCAAAACTAGATAATCTGTAGATGATTTTACCAAATGGCCTACAAACTTTTACGACTCTTTAAAGATAACAGATGATGAAGCTTTCTTTCACTGTTGGTTTCTCTTATCATGTGGATGAAGTTGTTTCTATACTATAATGTGTTTGTACCAGAAAAATAGACCTACCTGGCACAAAGGGTAGTGTGAAACTGGAGGATTTGTATAATTTTTCAAAGCATTTTACATGGTTATTCATCTGAAGGTGTATCGCCAGACATCAATTACAGTGAGGAAAGGTATGGTAAACTTGATTGCCTGTTCAAGGCAGATCTCATGTTTCAATTATAGCAGCTCTGGTTTTGCAGCACAAAGAACACTTTGGCCTGACATGTCGTGGGTCAGCACAAAACCCTCACACGAAACTGGGAATAGTTCTTTTCATGGGAATTACTAACAAAATTTTCTTGAGAGTTATAATACAAAGCAGAAAAGATGTGATTTCTAAAGCTCTTTTGAAAATTCTTTTTGGCCAATAAACTTATTAATTTTTATTATTACCGTGTTAAACTCCTTGAAGCAGAATTTTGCATGGAATAAGTTGAAGGGAGGCAGTGGTGACTATGAAAAGCGGACCCTGAAGCTGTGTGAGGATCTCCACTACTGCCCAGGAAAATGTGTTCTGCAGGATCCCTTTTCTATGGGGAGTGTTCAGGGCCAGACATTGTATTCCATCTTGAAGGATGCATTAATTGCTTTTAACAATATTTGTTTAAGCTCCTTTGATATGCTACACACCATACTTGGTAACCACAAACATACAGTGTGTTCATAAAGTCATGGTGCACTTTTGACCAGTCACAGGAAAGCAACAAAAGACGATAGAAATGTGAAATCTGCACCAAATAAAAGGAAATCTCTCCTAGCTTCATACCTATTCAGTGCAGTTTGATGTGGGCTCACGCACAGATTTTTTTAGGACTCCTTAGGTAGCTATCCCGTATAGCCTCTACAGATTTGTCACTGACTGATGGCCTACCAGAACGGGGTTTCTCCACCAAACTGCCGGTTTCCTTCAACTGCTTATCCCACTGAGTAATGTTATTCCTATGTGGTGGTGCTTCGTTATAAACACGCCGATATTCACATTGCACTTTGGTCACGGATTCGAATTTAGCGAGTCACAGAACACACTCAACTTTCCTCTGTACCGTCCACATCTCGACTGGCATGGCCGTGGGCTGCTCCGCTGTATACACGGTGTTACGTCATCATCTGTGCATGCGCACTCGCTGCCACATCATCCTTCAGAAACTGGGAGGGTTTTCCTTTTACTTGGTGCAGATTTCACATTTCTATCATCTTTTGTTGCTTTCCTGTGACCAGTCAAAAGTGCATCATGACTTTACAGACACACTGTATTTTACTGAGTCTAAGGTAAGCTGCTCTGATATTAGATATACCTTCAAATCAAGCAAAAAAAAAGTGCTGACAATTAAATGATACCTTAGATTTTTATTTTACACCTATCAAAGCAGCTCTTTATAGTTAATTAGATATAGATTTGGGTCACATGTAACCCTTGCACACGTATGAAAGGAGAAAAATCTAAACAAAGTAAATTTGGTTAAGGTGTTCCTAAAGCTCGTTCACATTTAGAGATGAACGATTCTGGTCACTTTTCAACTCAGGATCTCTAATGTCTGTCTGTGTTCTTTCCACATAGCATTGTCCTCTGTGCCAAAAAGAACAATGGTGATGAAGCATTTCTTTAGTTTAAAAAATCCATGATAAACCCAAAGCTTTCGGTGCAAGGCAATTAAACTGACTTTGCAATTATATCGAGCTAAACTATTTTAATTAATAGTTCCCAACTGTTGCTAAATAAATGATTCAGCACTGTTCCTCATGTACTTCCCATCTTCCCTTCACACACATGCACTTACACACATGTATTTGTTTCTTAGGCTTGAAAGAGATGTTCAGCTACCATTTTCATAGTTTATTTCCCACCCACTGTTACCCATTCTGAAACTTTGGATGCCATTGCTTTGAATGCTTGAACATGCACTGTCAATGACAACTATGTCATGGCAATGACTTACATGTGATGGCAGTGACTGCAAGGAGCCTTCAATGATAAAACATATTCTATTCCAGACAAGTCAAACTGGGAGAAGTATGTATCTTAAAATCAATGAACTATGGTGTTTGGTGTGCTTGAGTTAAGGTAAATGAGAGAGAAGATGTGACAGGAAAGATTACCAGGCACACCATATCCTTTATGATCTGTCCAGAATTTAAGAGCTTTAAAGAATACAGATAAGACTATGACAGTCTTTGGCTTTATTTATAATACCTTGATCCTCACAGCAAACCTCTCTGGTAGGTAATATTATTTTCTCTTGTAAATGAGGAAACTAAAGTTCAGAAAGGCAAAGTAACTTTCCTGAGAATTTATGGCTCTCAAGCATCTGAGACAGTACTTGAACGCATTTGACTGTTTGATTTGTTTTGAAAGCTCAGAAGTGCCTGTCTGTACTTTCTCTCCTTCAGGGGAAGGGCAGCTCCAGAGGGCAGGGATCTAGTCTGTAAACAATGACTAGCATGTAGTGAGACTCAATAAATGTCTGTTAAATGAATACATCAATGTCTCCTTTAGGAAAAGTGATTTCAGTGGATTGACCTTATCTCAAAAATTATTTTCCTCTCTAGGTCTCATATGGTATTGCTGAATTTTGCCTTTACCATGTTTTTATCATAGCCTTTTCAGAAAGATTACAATATTGGAGTTTTATATTCTTATAGCTTAGGTCATTAAATGACTTCTAAGAGCTTCATATATATGCTTGATTCCTAAAATGGTGCTTGTTAAATATTTTTAAACCTACAAACAAGAATATATGAATATAAATTCTTTCTTTCTTTACACTGTATGGACAGAACACACAGAGATTTATCTTTTTTGTTTGTTTTTACTAAAATGGCAAGAAAAAAGTATTTTAGTTTTTATTTAGTGAGTTGAAAGAATTTGTGAAAACTGAACTCCCCAAGACCAAAGCTTATTACACCCAGGAAAGTCTTAAATACTTAAAATAAATCAGCTTAAAATCAAGAAAGCAAGACAAGAATGTTAAATGAAAAAGGTCTAAAAGTTACATAATATTGATAATGTAACTTTGATCTGGACCAAGCTGTGCCTGGGTGAAACTTACAAAGTCATACAGTTGATTTTCATTATGCTCTTTCTTCCAGAAATTAATTACTTTCAAATTGGATTACAATTTCTCTAATACCCAGAAAGGTTTTGAAATAACCTTTATCCATCTTCATACTGCAAGAGTCTGATATACTGTCACTGGAAAATTATAACAAGAGATATCACTAAAGGAAAAGTGTTGCATATTAAGTGATGTAAACATAGAGAAAATATTAACAGTCTCTTGTCTAAACACATACACTAGCAGATTACAAAAGGTTTCAATCAGTGGTCTGCAAATATACCTATACAGGGTGGGGCAAAAGTAGGTTTACAGTTGTGAATACATAAAACACAGAATTTATTGTTGTATAATTATTTATTAATTATTGTATTATTTTCCATATGAACAACTGTAAACCTACTTTACCCTCAAGCTGTACATCAGAAATACCTAGATGATTTTTAAAAGTATAGATTTCCTAAGAATTATAAAGAGTTTGTCAGAATTGGGGGGAGGGGTATGGCCTGGGAATACCATTAAAAAAATTCTTGGAGATGATTTTATCATGTAGCCAGTTCAGATAGAACCGATGGTTTCAAATACTTTAGTTACACTATAAAAACCTGCATTAGAAAATAAATCTAATTTCAATCAAGAAAAGCATTACTGTGTATTCATCCAAAAGCAAAAATATGAGATTAAAAACCTCATTTATTTTTTAGGATCCAATAATCAGATATTATCAAATAAATAGAGAAATACTATATTTTAATTCAGCAAATTCTCAAATACCCACCACCACACATCTTGAAATTAACTTCTAAAATTTTTCATCGTAAGTTTAAACAGTTGCAAAGAATGCAAATATATTGTAAAACATTAACATTTTAAAATAAAATTGATCCACTACTTTTTTTTGTGAGTTGGTTTCTTTTTTCTTTTTTTAAATTTTAATTTATTGTGTTTACATAGATTCTAGTGTCCCCCTGAATGCGTCCCCCTCCCCCTAGTTCTCCAGTACATCCCCCCTTTACCCTCTCCCTGCAACGCCCTCCCCCTTTCCCTCCAGGATTAGCTTTGCTGCTCTCTATAACGTTGTATTATGTGTGTATAATTTCACCAATCTCTTTCCCTTCTCTGATCCCTTCCTCTCATCCCCTTTCCCTCTGTCCGCTTTCCCTCTGGACCCATTGATCCCAGAGAAAGAAACATATCATATGACCTCACTCATTTGAGTAATCCAATGAACAATATGAACTGAGGAACAGAATAGAGACAGAGGTGGCATCCATGATCCACGACTTTTTAAGTTACTTTTCATTAACTCTAAATGTTAATAATATAATATTCATCACTATTAATTTAAAAATGCACAAACTTTTATTTAACATATTTTACTTAAAATTATATTTTCATGTAACTTAAATATTGTTACACAATTTTTTGAAAGCTTTTTATTGATGACCTTATAAAAGTTTCCTTAAACAAAGTAAAACCTATATAGAACTTCAAAATTAAAAAAATTTTCTGAATTATTACAATTAATATAATTAATACAATTATAACAATAACAATAATATCTAACACATAGAGCGTTTCCTATATGCCAGGCACAATTCTTAGCACTTTAGATATATTATCTTGTTTAATGCTCAAAATAATCCTAAAAGGACTTATTATTATCTGAATTTTACACATGAGGAATTTGAGGCATAGGGAGATCAAGAACTTTCTCAAGATTTCACAGCTAGTAGTAAGTAGTGGGTTTATGACTGGGTCCTAGACATGTTGGCTTTAGATTTTAGACTTTTAAGGTCAACTATAGTTTATTTTTTGTTTATTAATTATTAGAAATGCATTTTTTAAATAGATGGTTGAGGAGACTCAGTACCTTGATTGAAGAAGAATTAGTTTGAAATTTGAACATTTATTTAATGTTCAAGAGGCCTTTACACATTAGATCATGGCTAGGAATGGGTGACGGTTATACTTTTCTTTTGCAAAGTAAGGGAAGGGAAATTGTGTTATGGAAAGTGGGAAAGGAGAACCAGTGTGAGTAACTGACTACATGGGTTTTCTAAGGGAAACCTAAAGAAATTTTAGGAAAGAATACATATGGATATGGAGGACTTGAAAATAGATGTCAGTAAAATGATCTCTGTCCATGTACTTCTTGCAAGATGTGTGCTCCATGGGGATGGATTCTCCAGTTTAAGGACAGTTGCTCAAGAGCATGACTTGTGTGCCCCAGAATCATCTGGGAACTTGTTAGGCTGGACTGCAGACCTACTAAATCAGAAACTCTGAGTGTGGAGTCTAGCAAACGTTTTTTTTTAAAAAAGAAAACAGGTTGACTTTGCACCACTATTCTAACTGCCATAGGGTCCACAGAGCTCTCAGAGCATGATGGCACTTTGTGCTATAGTTACTATAATTTATCCAGTTGAAGGCATCACTATTGTATGGTAAAGTCCAACTTCAAAGATTTTTAAATATAAAAAATGGGTGTCTTTAATTGAATGAAATATGGCCTTGCCTTGCCTACAAGATTGAGCATCCCTAATATCAAGGACATTGGCTTCCTCGCCACTGTGTTCCTGTCACTTTCCAGTGATTAGCTGGGTCCGAGGTGTTGAGTAAATACTTGCCAAGTGCACGTCAACATGGGGCTGCTTTGTTTATTGTATATTCTCTGAGTTTTTAATTTTCTCTCCCCTTCTTCTCTGCCCTGACAGAGCCTTATCCTGAGGAAATTCTTGATGCTCAATAAACAATTGTGGATTTATTGACTGTTTATGAAAGGAGCTGTAGGCTGGTATTAAGAGTCAAAGTCAGGTAGGAATGGGAAAACTTGCTTGTGTCTTTGGCTGTGGAAAAAAGGAAATAGTTACTACTATTTCTGGACAGTGAGAGAAGGGACAGAGTGAGTCTCCTTTACTGTAGGAAGGTCAGATTGAGTTAGAAGATAAGGAAATATTCTTTGATTGTCTGGTATTTGTCTCTCCATTATATGAAGTCATGTTACACAGCTTTTTCCTCTTGTATTTTCATTAGTGTATAATCGTGGTGAAGAGAGGACTGGGAGTCATATCCACTGTATTCCCAGTACCTAGCATCTGTCTCATAGCAGGTGATCAATAAATATATTTTGAATAAATATGTCAACTGAGGTTTACTAAAGCCTGAGAGGAGATTTTGTGTGTGAAAAGGTATTTATAATAATTGATGTTTTACTCTTATCCATTTACATTAAGTTGCTAAATTTAAATCCTAGTGTTTCCCAAGCTTTTGTTTTTTAAATAATTTATTTATTTTTATTGATATATAATTGACATATATTAGTTTCAGGTGTGTAACATAATGATTGGATATGTATAAACTGAGAAATGATAACCTTGAGTTTAGTTAGCATTTATTGTCACACATAGCTATAATTTCTTTTTCTTGTACTAAGAAATTTTAAGATTTACTCTCTTAGCAACTTTCAAATATAAAATACAGTATTATTAACTATAGTCACCATGCACCATGTTCTACATTACATTCCCATATTTATTTTATAACTCTTTGAATCTTTTGGTCACCTACACCCATTTTTGACTCTAACCCCCTGCCCCCAACACCACTGCCTCTGGCAACTACCAAATCCATGCTCCATATCTATGAGTTCAGTTTATTTTTTACATATTTCTAAAATTTCACTTACCATTGCATCAGCCTTTCTTTGAACAAGCTCTCCAGGGGATTCTAATACATCTAAAGTTTGAGAGTCACTGCTCATGAGAAATTTTGCCCACGTGCCCAGGACATACGTGTCATTGTTTCTAATATCAAACACTTATCCAGCACTCCTAGCAGGAAGTTGTGGACCAACTGTAGGTCTGCCCAGGTCAGAAAACAAACAACAGCAGAGGATTTTCGCATAGCCTGTCCCACCACACTTCCCTCACATTAGAGTCCTTAGAGGGGAGAGAGGACAGGTTTGTCTCACAGTGTGTGTGTGCGTGGACATTCCCATTTCTGTAGCTCCGTGCAGTCAACACACAACCTGTTTTCTCCCAGGCCATCTTTTCTCACTCTAGATGTCGAGTAGAAGATGGAACAAGGAAGGAACATACTTACTATGAAAGTAGCTGGATCACTCCTGGGCAAAAGGGTAAAGAGGCCATATGTTCTCACTTTTCTCTACACCCTCTCCACACTCCCCTTCCCTCTCCTTCCTGTCTGCTTTGACAGAGCCCACTCTCCTCCCATCCTGCTCTTCTCTGGCCTCCTCTTTAGAGCCTCATTTCCAAAGATCTCATTCCCACCTTCCTCACTCCATTCACATTTGACTTTTTAAATTCATTAATGTATGGTGATATCTATGATGTAGTAAACCTTGTACTAGGACTAGGGATTGAGAAAGGTGAACAAGACACATAGGGTCTTGGCTCATGGAGTTTAGATTCTAGTCAGGGAGAGTGATAATAAAGAGCTTTGAAATGCTGTAATGTTTTCCTACCTAAACTTTATTCAACCTTCACGTCTCCTTAAACTTTCTTTTCCTGACACATCAGCCCCACACCTTGTAGACACAGGGGACAACAGACACCTGCACATACACAGCCTCCTTGGCACTTCACACAGCATCTGGTCCCGAGGACACACTCAGGACACCTCTGGTCTTATTCTATTCCCTCAGGTCTCTGTTGTTACTGTAGTTGTTATTATTATTATATTATTATCAGTTTCTAATACAGAACTGTGCAATAGAACTTCTGCAGTGTTGGAAATGTATAGAACATCTGCTTTGTCCAACATGACAGCCACTGATTTTGACCATGTGAACTGGGACTAGAGCGACCATGTGAACTGGGACTAGAGCGACAGAGGAAACACATTTTTAGTTTTGTTTAATTTTAGTTAATTTAAATCAAAATTTAAATTGCTACTTGTGGGCAGAGGCTACCATATTGGACAGCACTGGCTGTAACTGACACTTTTGAAATAAAAATCTCTTCTAATGATGACCGAAGCCTTGCCACTCTGTGGCAGAAGCGGCAGGCAGAACCTGTAGAATCTGATCTGGAATCAAATCCTTCATTGTAATATTGTGCCTGGTTGTTTTTAAATTTTCTTTTATATTTCATAGAAAAGGAAAGATAATGCTAAGTTTTAAACATTAAAAGGGTACAACGTACTTTGTTATAATAAAACTAAATGTGTATATAAAATGCAGTTCTTTTGTTTATATAGATTTTTTAAACTAGGTTATTATCTAAGTGACCTTTTTTTTTCTTTCTTTTTTTTTTTTTTACAGAGACAGTGAGTCAGAGAGAAGGATAGGCAGGGACAGACAGACAGGAATGAAGAGAGATGAGAAGCATTAATCATTAGTTTTTCATTGCGCGTTGCAACACCTTAGTTGTTCATTGATTGCTTTCTCATATGTGCCTTGACTGCGGTCCTTCAGCAGACCAAGTAACCCCTTGCTGGAGCCAGCGACCTTGGGTTCAAGTTGCTGGGCTTTTGCTCAAACCAGATGAGCCCGCGCTCAAACTGGCGATCTCGGGGTCTTGAACCTGGGTCCTCTGCATCCCAGTCCAACACTCTATCCACTGCGCCACCGCCTGGTCATGCCTAAGTGACCTTTTGAAAACAACTTAAATGGAGCATTCAATGTCATTTATCATATATAAATACCCAGGAGAAACAGCCCATTTTAATTTTGATTATTTTTCGTCTGTTCTACTCATGATGCTCGTCACCATCCCAGCCCATCCTCTTCTTGCCCTTTCCTGAGGACCCACACCTACTCCCCCAACTCACCCAAAGACACATAGTGTATCTGCAGACTCCAACTGAGCCCGGTTTGACTTCCTGGGAAACCTCATACTCTATCCATGCAGACCATTATCTCTGTTTCACAGGTTAGGAAACGTAAGCCCAACATCTAAAGCAGGGGTCGGGAACCTTTTTGACTGAGAGAGCCATGAACGCCACATATTTTAAAATGTAATTCCATGAGAGCCATACAATGACCTGTGTACGTTATGCATTTTCCAATAAAAATTTGGTGTTCTGGAGGACAGCTGTGGATGGCTCCAGCCACCCACAACCATGAACATGAGCGGTAGGAAATGAATGGATTGTAATACATGAGAATGTTTTATATTTTTAACGTTATTATTTTTTTTCTTAAAGATTTGTCTGTGAGCCAGATGCAGCCATCAAAAGAGCCACATCTGGCTCACGAGCCATAGGTTGCCAACCCCTGATCTAAAGTAACTTTCCCAAAGTCACATAGGTAATTGGCAGAGCTGGGATCCAAACTGAAGCAGTTGGACTCCAGATTCTATATTCTAAATCCCTACTCTATGCCCTTTTAGGTGAGGCATTTTGCATACTCACTTCCATCATACCTAAAGGGATAGAAACAAAGACAAAAGATCTTTTCCTATTAATTTTCATCTCACAACAGTAGGTGGTTACCTATGTATGAGTATGAATCTTATTTTACTTTGCAAGCTAGGATTTTTGTTAGTACTATCTAGGGTAAAATTTAAGTAACTTATTCCAAAATTTCAGGTTATACAGAAAGAAGCATCTTCATACAGTGAAAGGAGTAAAAAGTAAAGAGAATAAAGAAGGAATTTTATGTATTTTTTAATTCATTTTAGAGATGAGAGAGGGAGAGAGAGAGAGAGAGAGAAAAAGAGAGAGAGAGAAAGGAGGAGCAGGAAGCATCAATTCCCATATATGCCTTGACCAGACAAGTGCAGGGTTTTGAACCGGCGACCTCAGTGTTCCAGGTCAATGCTTTATCCACTGCACCACCACAGGTCAGGCAAGAAGGAATTTTAAAGATATGATTTACAAATGAATTTATCCTGCAGTATTTTGAAATTCAGGATGAAGTCATACACTTCTTGAATTTAGGGACTGCCCCAAGTTGGTAGGCAGTAAATATATAACTTCTCATTCAAATCTTTGCAAGTCCCATTGAAGTTGGGTGATTTCCCTTATTTTCATTCCTGTTCAATTACAATTGTTATTTTTAAATTCTTTGTTTCCTTTTTTTTCCTTTTATGACCCAGTTCATCCATTTTCAGGCAGGTCAGAGGAGGAATAGCTATCAGAATAGGAACTACCCATAGTCAAAGTAGGTTTGGATTTTTAGTATATCAAATATTTATTTTACCATAGATTTATATAACTCGTCCCAGCAACTGAGACTATCTTTTTGTGATGCTGTGGTGTCTCTTGAACATTTGTGAGGTATGCCCCAGGAAATTCATTAATAACTAAAATTAAGGGCCACACATAAAAGAAATTTGCTTTTTTAAAAAATTAAATTTTAGATAATTTAATATAATCCTTTGAAGCTCCTGATATTGACATGCTTTTTAAAAATATGTTTTTCTGAATGGAAGAGACAGGAGTAGGGCTTTGTGTGTAACCCCTCCTATACCATCTATATCGAGCCTAAGGGAGGTACACTCCCTTTTGATATCTACCAGATCAGATGCAGAATAGAAGGATGAAAAAGATGAAAGCCATTTTTCTCAAAAGTACTCAATGAGAGCTTCATGTAAATTTTTTTAAAAGTGTGTATATGTGTGTGTGGGGGGGCCTTCTGAGTTGTTGTGAAGCTCAGGAATACAATTTATGAGTGCTCACCTCAAAGTAAATGAAAGAATTACTCTGCATATTTCTAATGAGCTTGATCCTTTACTTTTAATTTACAGCTTATCAAAAACAATTGAGAAGCAACAAACAGTACTTGAGATGTTATACTTTTCTGTCAATTGCTGTCAATTTGCCTAATAGCTTTAGATAAAAAAGATAAGTTACTCAAACAGAATATTATTAGTGTAAGAGAAAAAGGCCCATAAACCTCAAACTCACTTATAGCATTGATATTTTATTGAAAACACGGGATAAGGGTTGACATTATGATACCCTCAAAAGAGAATTATATAAAGTATTTTAGAAATATTTAAAATACAATATAGTTAACAAAAATGATCATGCTTTAAGACATGATAGTAAACTGGAATTTTCCTTTATGTGGATTAGCTTATTGACAACAATCAAAGATAATCTGAGGTCCTATTGTGGGACAACTCAGCACACTGGCTTCTATAATCTGACATCCTTCTTTCTTCAACATCAACTCTCCTCACCTTCATGCCGATCTTTGTGTTCTCACAGTAAACATACTGGTGCTTTGGACTGCTCAGCTTTTCTTTAGGTTATTCACTTTGCCTGATTACCCTTGCCTCCTTTTGTGTCAGGCACACCCATCCAGAGAATCCTTCCCTGGGTTCTCCCTATGACCCCAGGCTGGAGTTGCTTTGCCTTAGAGCTCTGACCATGTTCTGAGCAGATTTCTTTCATTGCTTTTTTTTTTTTTTTTAGATTTTTTTTAAAATTTTTTTTATTTATTCATTATAGAGGAGAGAGAGAGAGAGAGAGAGAGAGAGAGAGAGAAGGGGGGAGGAGCAGGAAGCATCAACTCCCATATGTGCCTTGACTAGGCAAGCCCAGGGTTTTTGAACCGGCAACCTCAGCGTTTCCAGGTTGACACTTTATCCACTGCGCCACCACAGGTCAGGCTTTTTAACAACACTAATGTTCAATGATTCATTTCTGTTTCTGATGTATGGAGTTTTGGGGGGTGCCAGGGCAAGCACTAGGGTTTGGTAATATCCTTGTTAGTTGCAGGACAGTGTGTCATACACATTATCTAAAAATGTCAACTGTGTGGAAGGATGGCTGAATGAAGCTCTCTTGCCAACTCAGATGCCTGGGCAAGTACTAAATACAAGTAAAACCAGGCTGATGTAAAGGCAGGGCGAGCTGGGGATGGGGCGACCCGGAAAGGATACCCTACGAAAAATGGCTGTCTCCACCTAGCCCTACTCAGTTATTGCCAGGAGACATTAAAGGGCCATGTTCCTAAACCATCTGATGTTTAAAGAAAAGCTAGAAGAAAGATTTTATATGTGAAATGTTCTGATTTTTTAAACACAAAATGGTCTGAAAAGATTATAGACCAGTGTAAGTCTCCGGCTGACAGCTGAAAGATTTAGAATGCATGGAAAGGTAAATTTCCATGAAACCCTGATTAGGGGTTGAACAAATACTGCTCACTAATAAGGTGTTATAATGAGACCTTCCACTCTATTAATCCAAGAATATAAATAAATAAAAAATAAAAGAGAGAGAGAGAAAAAATGTTATCATCTTTGTTATACATTAATTTTATTTCTCAACTTGGGCTGGCAGATATTACATTTTTCACCAGATGACTAGCTATTGCTTTACAAAAGAACTGTAAGAAAGAAGACATTGAATTGATACTAGAGATTTTTATGTTTATGGAGAAATAAATCTTGAAAAAATCATTGTAGTAAAGATTCCTTCAAATTATAAAAAAATTCTGTTAATTCCCTTTTAAAAACCAGCTCACTTTTACTTAGCGGTGTGTCCATGATTACTAAGGCTTAAAGTATTTACTCTGTTAAAAATCTATAAAGGTAACTTTCTAGGGAATAGGAAACTGGGATAGTGCTCCTCAAAGTTTTATAAAAACATTTTATTTCTATAAATTTTTCTGCTTTTCAAATCCTGACCACAGAAAGAAAAAAGATTGGTTCTTATAGAAATCCAATGCAGCCCACTGTAAAAACAGATATTCTTTAACATCTGTTTTATATGAAAAGTTTACACCCTATTCATCATGTTCCCATGTTTATTTGAAAAGAAGTTTCCTACCCTTCCTTTTTCCAAAACTATGTAATATATTTATTCATAACTTTTCATGCCATTAGTTCTCAGCACAGTCTTAGTGGTCCTCATAACAGGATGAGGAACAACCAATGACTCACATCAATGATTGTGAGCAGAAAATACCAACTCAGCCACTCCTCAAACTCAGATCACAAGCAAATACACTGAGCACAGGGGATACACTGAGCATATGGGGCCTTCCTACACAGGAAGAGTAGTTAGGAGAGCCACGAGGAAGATTTTTTAAAACAATGGACTGAAAGGAAGGATAATTCAGCGTGGTGAAAGAGTAGGATGCCATGTGGCAGTGTTGAAAAGAGAGGTAAGTGGAACGGAAGAAATAAAATGGAGCCCCCATATGGTCCATGACCAGTTGACACCAAACCTAAAACATCTTTCCTTTGAATAATAGGTGAAGAAAACTTATTTCACAAAAAAGTCAGTTCTATCATCCAGTGATTGCACATTTGCATCCATAACAAGCCACCAATAATAAGTTCCAAAGCCTGAACTTAGCAGTATTTTGATGACCTAGCACAGGTGTTGGTGCAGCATGAGTCTAAGTCCTCCAATGAAAATCATAAAGAGTAGGAAATGAGTGAAATTAAACACCAGCACAGCCTGGAGAAGCCTGAACTTGTGGAATAGAATGTTTGTGGTCTGTTTTAAGACTCTGAAGTATAGAGGACATGACACACTTAGGGAGGGCAGTGAGGGGAAGGAGCAGGGGTTAGAGCCCACACTCGGGTTGAGGAAATCGGCCTGCGTCTTCCTGTTGAGGGAGCATCCAGCTCTGAGAGCTCCAGCTGCTATCTGTCTGAGTGTGGAGAGTAGAATATCTCCTTAACTTTCAGTTAACAGAGAGCTTTGTTGATTGCTTGTATTTCCATTTAAAAAAATTTTTATTATTTTTTGCTCTTTGTTGGGTGAAGCAGAACAAGGGATGTAGTGAGAGGGATAACTCACCTCTTCTGTTTGCCTGGCCCTGGGCAGCCAAGCCACCACCTGAAACTGGCAGGACTCTACGGGGGACTGTAGGGGTCAGTGTCTCTCTGTGGAGCCAGGAAGTCCACCATATTCCTTATCCATAAATATACGTATTCTACATAAGACGTGTAGGCACTGGGAGCATGAAGGGTTCCAGCTTACTTGGGCTATTGCTCATTCCCATAATAGGTTAATTTTTTTGTTAGTTTTATTGTTCAGCTTTTGAATAAAATTAAATGTCCAGTTAATACACTAAACATAACAAAAATGCAAACAAAAGTTTAAAAACAGATATACGCAAATAAAAATTTTCCTGTATGGCATTTCTGAAACTAGCCCCTTAGTAAAAAAATGCAGAAGTAAAAAGGAACAATTTCCATTTTCAGCTCTTCCTGTTGAAATGACACACTCTACAGTCTCATCCACATTTTTCATTGCCCACACTGATCTGTCTGCCTGGGAAGCAGATTCTTCCCTCCTCTTCACTTATAGAACCTCTTTGTATCCTATCATTGTGCTTTAAAATCACCTCCCTGTGAATTCAGACCCAACTAAGACCCAGTTCAGTGCGTCTGTTTCTATATTTTCACATGGATTATACAGACCTCTGGTACAGCATTTAAACCTAATGTACAAACATTTCTCTTGCCAAACTATGAATACTTACCACTTAACCACAACAGGGCAGGGATATATGATACAAAATGCTTCTTTTGAAGGTGTTTGTTTGTTTGGTATACCTACTATTGCTATGGACTTGGCATCTGAAACATGCTAAATGTTAAGAAACTTTTTATGCAGAGAATGATGTATGGGTGCATTTACTCTTCTGGAACTCACTACGAGAGCCCAAGAAGATTTCAGTAAAATAAAGGAGCTTCTTCATACATATGTGGTAGAATGTTTTATAATTCTTAGAGGACCTGATCCACTGTAAGCTGAGTTTTTCAGCAGTTGAACTGTTTGAGAAGGGCAGAAAGAAAGAATCTATTAGGAACATGACTGGGGGGGGGGGATTCTAAAGTATTGATGAGCAGTCTAAATTATAATGTCCAAAGGCATGAAACTCATATGACTTGGTTTAGGCTAATGTTGGCCTGCAAAAGATCTGATGATGGGTAGCAAGACAGCAGGAGTTCACTGGTAGTGAGACAGTGGGATTCATCCTATGGTGTCATTGGAATTATTTTTTATTTATTCAGTTTGAAACCAACAAAACTCCTGGTATTAGGGTTGGTGGGTGTGAGATAGGTTAAAGGGAAGAGTACACAGCTCAGGAGGGATTTGGTTTCTGCACTAGGCCTGTTTCAATTCTCAAATTCATTTTTTAGCATAATCACACTGGTCAAGACTAGCTTAGGTTCTTGGTCTTGAGCCCCAGCTGCTGAGTCAGGCATAAGAAGAAGGGACCGACTGCCTCTTTTTGATTATGCTTAACCCTACAGCCCTTATCTTACTTCCCATTAATACCCTGCTTCCTGAATTTCTGCAAACCCAGACTTTAAGGAAGCTTCTCTTCACATTAACTGAATACAACTAAGTTTATTTTCTATTTTTGGAAGAAAAAGTAATTTCCCAGGCCTGATATTTTTATTTCAGTTTTGCCCCTCAAAACAGAAAAACTACATTGGACATAGTCCAATAATTTTTGCAACTATCATTCATGTTCACGCCTTAGCATTTACACATATGTTTTTTAGGCACTGTCCAGAACCCAGAATTAGACTTGATCCTCATTCACTGGAGTAAGATAAATATTCAAGACTAATAGAAAAATATCAATGCAGGAATTGTAGAGAAAATATGCAGAGTTTGAGACATTTTTACTCTTAATTAGACAGATATTTTAAAATTCAGTAAACTGATAGCTAAGATTGAATTACTTTTAGAATTTGTTGTTGTGATATCGACCACTATTCTCTTTTTTTCTTGGGACAATAAATAAACTTAAATGAAAAGAAGAGAAGATGTTTCAAAAGCAAAACTTTATGTTTCTGGCTCAACTCCTTAGTTTCTATTTTGTGCCAGAATGGATTGACTAAAGTTTTATTATTTGATCTAAATTCTTCCTGAACCATTTTGGTTCTTGATATATAAACCATGAAAACAGAAGGTGATAAGCATGTTTAGAGCCAAGTAATTTTAGATAATTAAAAAATTCTGCATCATGTGGCTTTTTTATTATTTTTTGCCAATATAGGTCATTCTATGTTTTAAATGTGGGTTATGTTGTTTTCTCTTCATGATCATTTCTCTTGTCACTTACAGTTAAGGGGGACCTGCTGCACAATGGGAATGTGCACTGAGCAGCACATTACTTCTAGGTCCTGAAAATAATTTATAAATTGTAAATAAATTATAGGATCCTATGTGAAGAGTCTGAGAGTTTACTTCATTTACAAACATATAAGGTAGCCTGTCACAATTTCTTGGATACTAGTAGAAGACACAAACCTCCTGGGTGAGGCATGAAGGACAGTTCATTACTCTAGTGATAACAGTAGCCAATGTAGTCTCATTTTTAAATTGGTTTTTCAAGCCACAGTTTTCACAAGGAGGCATGGAAGGACAAGATGGCGTTGCAGTCACAGTAAAGTGGGTTATAGGAGAGGAACTCTGAGTTTAGGAAACCTACATCTTTCGTGACGTGCAATAACCTTGACTGATCCTGTGCCCTTTGCTACACCAACATCCTTGAAGTTACAGTTCACAACAAAGGACAATCATTGCCTTACACACAAGAAACTTTAGACCCATCTGTGAATAATTGGATTTTAGAAATCCTTCTGAGTGAGTAATTGGTGGAGACAAGATGTTGAAGGGAAAGTTGATTTAAAAATTATTTACAATTGCAGAAAAACTGCAGACTGTATAAGGCAGTAATGAAAAGGAATTTAACTTAGGTTTGAAAATGGTAAATCAAGTTTTTCTAAATGTTATTTCTTGGGAGAGTAATTTTATATATCATTACCTTATTTGTGAAAAAGAGAAGTTATGCCTGAAAAGAAAAATCATTTAAAGGGTAAAATCAAACCTATTTTTCGATTTCATTTTGATAAATTACTTATAAAAATATTATACACTTAAGGTTACCTCTCTGAATGGGCCATAAATACTGTTTACTCTTTAATGCTTTAAAGTATGTCATGTTTAATGAGTGCCAATCCATGATACTCATTTAATCCTTTTAATTCATTTATTAGTTTTGCTAAATATTCACTGATTAAATGCTAAATATTCATGTCCTGGAAATTTAAAATTGACCTATTTTTTACAGAAGTATGTTGATATGAAAGTTTATTCTTATAAGAAAAAATTATTTTCTGATTAAATAAAGTCCAGAAACATTTTCTTCAAGCAAACTAAATACTTATGTATGTGTAGTCATATAACTGCTCTTAATGAAATGATTATTTTATGTCTGGTTAATGCAGCACCCAAATAAAACATTTTATTTTTAAATCATATGGTTCAGTTTCTTTTAAATATTATAATTGAGTAAAATATAGGTATCATTTCTTATCCCACAGCAATAGTAAGTGAACCTAATGAATATAATTTAGGAAGTACATTATTTTCTAAGTAAAAATGAAATACATCTGTGTGCAATATTAAGAAGTACTACATTTGATATAAATACATTTTTTCAAATGTAAGGCAGTTATATCATCTGTTGTATGTATCATGTATATTTTTACTTAACCTATTTGTGCTTTATGATATATTACCGTAGAAAATCTTTAAGAAACATTTGTTTATAAACAATGTAATTATTCAACTGCCTCTGTCCCTATTTATTAATACTTATGAGAAGTATTAAAAAATTTTCAATGGAAATTAAATTTTCTTTTTCTTTTTTGGTGCTTAAAGACACTACAATGTGTTTTGGATTATAAAAATTATTGTTATTAATTGCACAAATACTTCATAACAGCATTAACAGAAATTTATTATAATAAAGTATCAATATACTTGAACTCTAACCAATCAAGTTATATTTCTCTGTTATCCATCCAAATATATATGCATGATTTTACATCATACCATATATTTTTGTACTTTTAAAGTGTTACAAAATATTATACCTATTTTTACATGTGTGATGTGTATCCTTTACAATAATTATGTTAAAATCTACATAAAATTCCATTGAAGAACTTCTTATAAAAGGAATAAATTATTATGTGAGTAGTAATTTCTTTATTGTTGGACACATATAAACTGATTCTAAACTTTTGTTCTTATACATAATGTTGCCAAGAACATCTTACAAGTATATTTTTTCCTTTAGATTTTTTGAATAAATTTCAAAGATGAGAATTTCTGAGACACAAAACCTTAATATAGTTTCATAATTCTTAGACCGCATTATTAGATTACTTTTCAAAAAGGCTGTTCCAATTTCTATGTCATCAGTAAAAAGGGAAGATATAAATTACACTTCAGTCTTGTATAATTTTTGATATTCTTTATAATGATAATTAAGTATATGAAGAATGATATACAGATCTGAGGTGATATCTCACTGTGGTTTTTAATTTGCATTTTTTTATTAGATGACTGTTTTTTCCAAGTGTTACTTCACTAATTCTACTTTATATTGTGTGAATTGTATTTCCATGAGTTTTGACTATTTGTCTATTAAGGCTATAATGTTTGTCTCAAAATTTTATATAAACTCTTTTCAAAATATAATAACTACTCTTTTGCTATCTTATTCAATATTGTGTTTTTCTCTCTGCCATTGTCTCTTTATTGAAATTATTTTATTATAAACATTTAAAACTTTATTTTCATAATGGTCTCTTTTATCTCATCAAAGTTTATAATTACTAATACAAGATCTGATAAATATTGAATGCCTTTTCTTATTTTTTTGGGTTTGATTTTTTTTTTAGTTAATGAAATAAAACACATAATATGTTATTCACCTATAAGTTTCTTTAGCTTTGTGGTATAATATGAGCTCTAGATATAGTAATATAAAAATTATTTTTTCATACAGCTGACTTAATTATCTCATAAATTATTAATTAAAAATTTTACTAGGGTAAAATGCACTTATCATAAAACTTACTATCTTAAACATTTTTAACTGAACATTTCAGTGTTATAAGTACATTCAGACTGTGGTGCAAACATCACCATCACATTTCCAGAACTCTCTTCATCTTGCAAAACTGAATACCTGTACCTTTTAAACAATAGTTCCCATGATTATCTCCCCCTGTCCCTGGCAATCACATCTGTATTTTTTTTTAAATTAAATTTATTGGGGTAACATTGGTTAATAAGTATGTAAACTTTATAATATGACACCTCTATACTCTGTTGTGTGCTCATCATATAGTATATTTGACCTGGTTTATCTTCTTCATCCTCCCTGTACCCTTTCCCATCCTGATAACCACCATTCTGTTGTCTGTATCTATGAGCTTGTTTATTTTTCTTGTTTAATCTTTTTGTTTTTTATTACATATAATAGTGAAATCTTAATTGTTTTCATCCTTTTCTGCCTGACTTATTTAACTTAGCATGATACTTTGAATATTCATCCACGTTGTAAATGGCAATATTTCATCTTTTTTATGGCTAAGTAGTATTCCATTGTATATATGTTCCACATATTCTTTATCCAGTCATCCTCAAAGGATACTTAGGTTGTTTTTATGTCTTGAAACGTAGGGATACATATATTTTTATGTATAAGTGTTTTCAAAAATTTCAGGTCGATATCCAGAAGAGGGATTGTGAGGCTAGATGGTAGCTCTACTCTTACTTTTAGAGTAACCTTCACATTGTTTTCCACAGTGGCTACAACAATTCATATTCCCACCAGCAATATGGGAGGTTTCCCTTTTCTCCACATCCTTTTTGCAGATATGAGGTGGCATCTCACTGTAGTTTTTAATTTGCACTTTCCTTATAACCAGTGATATTGAGCATCTTTTTTATATATCTCCTGGCCACCTGTATGTCTTCCTTGGATAAGTGCTTATTTTTTAATCAGATTTTTTTGTTGTTGCTGTTATTGAGTTTTCTGAGTTCTTTTATATATTTTGGATATTAGCCCCTTTTTAGAGGTAACTTTGCAAATTTCTTCTCCTATTCAGTTCATTGCCTTTTTGTTTTTTGATGTTTTTTCTTTTTGCTGTGCAGAAGGTTTTTAGTTAATGCAACCTCATTCAAATATTTTTTTTCTGTTACTTCCCTTGCTTTTGGGGTCAAGTTTACAAAAACATCTCTGAGATGAAGGTGATTAAAACAGACATATGTAGTATTCAGTTCCTCCTAATAGTAGACCTATCTCCAGAATCATCTTTTTAAAAGGAAGCTAGGTTGTTCTTTAATTAAAAAAAAAGTGATATTTGAATCTAAAACAAAAGAAACCATAGAAAGGTAAACTTTAAATCTCCCTGCACAAGCCCTATCCTCAGTACTACCCCCCAGCTACCCACTGTCATTTATTTTCTTATATGTACTTTCAGAAAATATCTATACATATGGAACCCTATGTCTGTATGTGTTTTATAAATAAGTATATATATCAAAAATTAGATTATTTCTTCCAACTTTTCTACATCATAATTTTTTAACTCAATTGTATGTGTATTTTGTAGAATCTTGCATTTTAGCAACTATAGATTTACTCCATTCTTTCTAGTAACTGCATTGTATTTCATTGTATAGAAATCATCTCTTAAAAGTATGAATGGTTATTTCATTGCAGTCTTCTCTTTATAAATAAGCATAATTATTTACAAATGCTGCATCTCTCAATAGTATGGTTATTGGCTTACTTGAAGTATAACCTTGATTAAATGGCTTGTCTCATCCTGGGACAAGCTAATTAACCTGCCGGTATTTAAATTTCACTTTGCTCCTCTATAATATAAGTATAATATCTATTTTTTTGGCTGTTGGTATGATTAAGTGAGGTGGTAAGTTTTAAATGCTTGGCATACAGTACAAGAAGGGAGAGAACTATGCTATAGCAAGTGAACTGGGTGCCTGACACCTGTATAATTATATTCATCAGAGTCATCCCAATAAAATTCAATTACAAAAAATAAGATAATGAGAAAATAATAAAAAAGAAAGCCTATTATATTGAAATTTACTTGGATTATAGTTGGTTTTATAGAAATTCTATTTTAGTCCCATTATTGAAATAGAGCTTCAATGTATATGACAAGACTTTGACGCTCTGAACAGTTCTAAGGAATTTTCAGACTCAGATCAAATCTATTCAAAAAGCTTCCCTATTCAGAATTCTTTACTTATAAATTTTTCTTTTTGTATTTTTCTGAAGTTGGAAACAGGGAGGCAGTCAGACAGACTCCCGCATGCGCCTGACCGGGATCCACCCAGCATGCCCACCAGGGGGCGATGCTCTGCCCATCTGGGGCGTCGCTCTGTTGCAACCAGAGCCATTCTAGTACCTGAGGCAGAGGCCACAGAGCCATCCTCAGCGCCCGGGCCAACTTTGCTCCACTGGAGCCTTGGCTGCGGGAGGGGAAGAGAGAGACAGAGAGGAAGGAGAGGGGGAGGGGTGGAGAAGCAGATGGGCACTTCTCCTGTGTGCCCTGGCCGGGAATCGAACCCAGGACTCCTGCATGCCAAGCCGATGCTCTACCACTGAGCCAACCGGCCAGGGCCTACAGTTCTAAGGAATTTTAAAGTCATAATTGACATCTCCTAAAGATAGTTAATATATGAAAAGTATGCGTGAACATATCTGAATGTACAATAGCATATTTATTGACATAACAATTATATAATATTTTAGTGTTGGAATTGGTAGTGGTAGTCTCACTTTAGTGTCCCTGAGTTTGCTTGTAATCCTGAATATCAGAAATTAATTTGTAAGAGAAGAGAGGCAGCAGCCTAGGGCGATATAGTGCCTAAGAAACCAGAGGAAATAGAACTGTGCATACCTGTTTCATTCTCCATGTCCTTTGTTAGTGTATTTCTGGCCTTTGGGCAGTCTTTTAGGACACAAGTCTGAAACACTCACAGAAAGCTAGCCATGTGGATGCCTAGTAGAATAGTCTGTTTTCTGTGCAAAGTTTCAGAACAAACTCATTGCTTTCTGAATTACAGATGGGAAGGAAGAGAGCCATAGACTGAGCTTGAACAGAAACTAATGGTGCCTTGGGGGTTTGCTTGACATAACCCACAGGAATTTTAAGTTTTTAGTTTGAACCAAGGAGGCTTTGGGGATTTCTAAATCATATACTAGAATCCTAAAAAAAATGTTCTTTTTCTTTTTTTTTACAGAGACAGAGAGAGAGAGAGTCAGAGAGAGGGATAGATAGGGACAGACAGACAAGAATGGAGAGAGATGAGAAGCATCAATCATCAGTTTTTCGTTGCAACACCTTAGTTGTTCATTGATTGCTTTCTCATATGTGCCTTGACTATGGGCCTTCAGCAGACCGAATAACCCCTTGCTCAAGCCAGCGACCTTGGGTCCAAGCTGGTGAGCTTTGCTCAAACCAGATGAGCCTGCGCTGAAGCTGGCGACCTTGGGGTCTCAAACCTGGGTCCTCCATATCCTAGTTTGATGCTCTATCCACTGCGCCACCACCTGGTCAGGCCTAAAAACTGTTCTTGACAACAGACATTTTTGTTCTATGCCATTCATCCTATGCACACTTTGGAGAACTTGAGCTGCCTTGTTATTTTCCATATAATTTTTTTTTTACCATATTAATGTTTGTAAGTACTTGGGAATCTTAGGACAGACCTAACTCCTGAGTATAAGGATACTTTGGAGATATCAAGAACACCAGATGTAAAATCCTGATTAGAGTAAGTTGAGGAGAGAATAAGTTCAAGAAGATGGAGATAATAAGTCTATACAAGATTTTTTAAAAACTTTTGCTATCTGGGGGGAGTTTTTAAGCCAAACTTCCAGTGCATTTTCTCTTTTTTTTTTTCATATATTAACCTATAGAAAATACAATATAAATGCCTTATTATCTGATCCTGCTGATACCTGTATTTAACAGTTTAAATGGAAGAGTGAATTGAAGCAGAGAATTATGAAAAATGCTTTATCCATAGCTTAATACTTTAAGGTAAAGCTTATGTTAGGATTGTATGCTCACCATTATTTTGATATCATGCCAAAGTTTTTCCCTGAGTATATTCAAGAGTCAGGGCCACTGATTGGTGCTTCATGCCCTACCAACCACAGTAAAATGCATAAATTTTGATTGATAGTATCACTTTTTAAATGTAAAATGAGGAGGTAAAAATCCCCCAAAGCAATTGGAGTATAGGATTTTTAAAATTGCATCTTTACAGTTGCTTTGCTCAATCCAATTATAGAGTTTTTTTTCTTAATAGATTCTCCCTTATCAAGTCTTCCAAAAGAATGCAAATTACTCTTTATAGAGTTGACAAATCTCATTTTATATTACTATTCTATTAATAAAAATACATAACTGATTTTTTTGAGCTGTTGAAGTAGTAGTGTCATGTACATTAGCCTTAAGCATTTAGAGTGATAAGAGCATCAAGGAGTTTGTTTTCCAAATATATAAGGTTGGCTAATCTAGTGGTTAGATAGGAGGAGGTTGGTTATGAAAGTATGCTTTATATGGTTACTGTATTGTGCTTTTAAGTTGGAGAAGTCACTATCTTAACTTAAGAATACGGATTTCTGCTAAAAATGACTGACTATGGTGTCATGTACATAGATTAAATGTTTGTGAAAGAAAAGCAACATTAATTAAAAACAATGTCTGAGTAATTATAACTTTAATTTTGTTCTCATTCTTTGAGAGACATACCACATACACAAAAAAATAAATAAAACATACATGTACAACTTAATAATTGTAAGGTGAACTCTCTGTAACCAATGTCAAGGTCAAGAAACACATTTGAAAAATCCAGAAGACCTTTTTCCAACCTGACTTTTTAAACAATCATTTGTTTTTCTTATTGTTTACCACCTATGCATTTAGTCTTAAACAATATACTGTGTGAAATTTGTGTAAATGAATTATGCCATTTGTATTCTTTTATTTCTTGCTTTATTTAATTATAATTTTAAAATTGGATTTATTGTGGTGATATTGGTTAATAAAAATTATATAGGTTTCAAGTGTACATTAATTCTCTAATGCATCATTTGTATATTACACTGTGTTCACCACCTCAAGTCAAGTCTCCTTTCCTCACCATTTATTTCCTCTTTATTCTTTTCTACCTCCCTTCACCTGTTTCCTTCTTGTAATCACTATACTGTTATTTGTGTCTATAAGGTTTTTTCCCTTTGCTTATCTCTTCACTTTTTTTCACCCAGTCCCCAACCCCTTTTTATTATGACAGCTCTTTAATAAAGTTCTCTTTATCTATGAGTCTGTGTATGTTCTTTTTGTTTGTTTGTTTTGTTCATTAGATTCCACAGATAAGTGCAATCACATGGTACTTCTCTTTGGCTTGTTGTGTAGCTCTAGATTGTTCATTTTCATTATTGTACAGTGTCTCATTGTATAGATATACCATAATTTACTTTACCATTATAGTATTGCTAGATATTGTGTTCTTTGTAGGTTTGGACTATTTATTATAGTCATTGCTACTATAAATATTCTTATATGTATGTATATCTTAGTGCATGCTTATTTGATTTGCTGTAAGGCTGCACTATCAACTATTGAAAGAAGTAGACAATGACTTTAAATTTAAATTAGTTAATATAAAATAAAATAAAAAATTTAATGTCTTAGTTGTGTTAGCCACATTTCAAGGGTTCAATAGCCACATGTGACTTGTAGTGATAGTATTGGACAGCAACAATTATACAACATTTCCACCTCTCCAGAAAGTTCTATTGAACAGCCTGGCTCTAGGGTATATAACCTACAAATGGAATTGTTAGGACCTGAGATAGACATATCTTCAACTTTAGCAGATAAGGCCAAACTAGTTTTCAAAGTGGTTGTACTAGTTTATATTCTACTCAACTGTATATGAGATTCCTGTTCTTATCTCTTCTACATCCTCAATAACATTTGGCTTAGATATTGTACTAGTTAGCTAGGGCTGCTTGAGCAAAGTACCATACACTGGGCTAAGAAACAGTAGAAATTTATTGTTTCACAGTTCTGGAAGCTAGATGTCTGAGATCAGGTTCTCAGCAGGCTTAGTTCTTTTATAGAGCTGTAAAGAAAGGATCCGGGCTTCTCTCCTTGGCTTGTTGATGGCGATCTTCTCCTTGTGTCTTTATATTGTCTTCCCTTTGTATGTGTCTTTGGGTCCAAATTTCCCTTTTTCTAAGGATGTCATTATATTGGATTAAAGCCCACCCTAAGGACATCATTTTGACTTGATTACCTTTGTAAAAGCCTTATCTCCAAATAAAGTCACCTTCTGGGGTACTCTGGTTTAGAATCTTAATACAGGGTTCTTTTGGTTATGACAGTCTGGACCTATGACATTTCGAGTTTAGGATGCTCACTCCCATAAAAATCTAAAAAAATTGACACATGACTTTTTTGGCTTACGCCATTAGCATCATACTTATGAACTATATGGGTAAACTAGTTTGGTTACACCTGGTAGAAGAATATGCAGTGATGCTGGCATACAAGTGAGGAGTTGGCATCCCCCAGTACTTGCACTGTTAAAAGTGAAAGTGTTAGCCCTGGCCGGTTGGCTCAGCGGTAGAGCGTCGGCCTAGCGTGCGGAGGACCCGGGTTCGATTCCCGGCCAGGGCACACAGGAGAAGCGCCCATTTGCTTCTCCACCCCTCCGCCGCGCTTTCCTCTCTGTCTCTCTCTTCCCCTCCCGCAGCCAAGGCTCCATTGGAGCAAAGATGGCCCGGCGCTGGGGATGGCTCTGTGGCCTCTGCCTCAGGCGCTAGAGTGGCTCTGGTCGCAACATGGCGACGCCCAGGATGGGCAGAGCATCGCCCCCTGGTGGGCAGAGCATCACCCCATGGTGGGCGTGCCGGGTGGATCCCGGTCGGGCGCATGCGGGAGTCTGTCTGACTGTCTCTCCCTGTTTCCAGCTTCAGAAAAAAAAAAAAAAAGTGAAAGTGTTCAGTTTGTGTTAGGCTAGGGTGTGTTCTGACTTACATCAAAATTTGGGTTACATCACTGTCATAGGAATGGAACTGTGTCATTACCCAAGGATCCCCTGTATATTAATTTTTAAGAGAGGGGTACAATTCACCCAATAACACATATTTTAGATGTCAATATTTGCAAATCTGGTAAAGTATAGTGGTGTTGCATTGTCATTTTAATATTATTTCCCTCAATTACTAAAGAGGCTGAACATATTTTTCACATACTTATTGCTCATTTGGTAGTCCTCTTGTTTTAAATGCCTGCACAAAGTTTTTACCCTTCTTTTTTATTAGGCTGCCTATTTTTTAAAAAATATACTACTTTATAGGAGTTATTTTTTTTGTATATTTCTGAAGTTGGAAACGGGGAGGCAGTCAGACAGTCTACCACATGCGCCCGACCGGGATCCACCCAGCATGCCCACCAGGGGGCAATGCTCCGCCCATCTGGGGCACTACTCTGTTGCAACCAGAGCCATTATAGTGCCTGAGGCAGAGGCCCCAGAGCCATCCTCAGCACCCAGGCCAACTTTGCTCCACTGGAGCCTTGGCTGCGGGAGGGGAAGAGAGAGACAGAGAGGAAGGAGAGGGGGAGGGGTGGAGAAGCAGATGGGCGCTTCTCCTGTGTGCCCTGGCCAGGAATCGAACCCAGGACTCCTGCACACCAGGCCAATGCTCTACCACTGAGCCAACCAGCCAGGGCCATTGGTGCTTTTTTGATTATAGGCATTGAAATTATGTTCTATTCCGTGGTTTGCCTTTTGCTTATTTTTTAATTAATAGTTCTTAAATTTAACATATCCAAGTTAATAAACATTTTCTTTATGATTGGTACTTTTTGTATTTTGTTAAGAAATCTTTCCTTATTCTGAAGCTATAAACATTATTTTTTCTACATTTTTTCCAATAAGCTTGTAGTTTCATTTTTCTCATTTAGATAATTTTTCACCTGGGATTGTTTTTATGTTAGGTAGTGGTAAATTTTTTTTCAAAAATAAAACCAAATTTTTCAGCATCATTAATTGAAAATTTAATTCTCCAAAAATCTGTTATGTCATCCCTGCTATATAAAAGAAGCGTCCATAGGTCTGTTTATGCTGTTTTGTTTTAATTTTTGTTCTGTTTATCTACCACTGTGCCAATATTATACTCTCTTTCTTTCCAGTGCCTTACACTGAGTCTTATCAGACAGGGCAAGTCTTTCTAACTTGTTCTTTTTCTTTATGAGTTTCTCACCTACAGTTGGCTCTTTGCATTTCCTAGTTTTTTATAGCTCTGTTTTGTCAGACTAAGTTCCCTTCTATTCCTGGTTTGCTAAGAGACTATCTTTTTTTTTTTTTTTTTTGTATTTTCCTGAAGCTGGAAACGGGGAGAGACAATCAGACAGACTCCCGCATGCACCCGACCGGGATCCACCTGGCACGCCCACTAGGGGCGACGCTCTGCCCCTCCGGGGTGTCGCTCTGTTGCGACCAGAGCCACTCTAGCGCCTGGGGTAGAGGCCAAGGAGCCATCCCCAGTGCCCGGGCCATCTTTGCTCCAATGGAGCCTCGGCTGGGGAAGGGGAAGAGAGAGACAGAGAGGAAGGAGAGGGGGAGGGGTGGAGAAGCAGATGGGCGCTTCTCCTGTGTGCGCTGGCCGGGAATCGAACCTGGGACTTCTGCACGCCAGTCCGACGCTCTACCACTGAGCCAACTGGCCAGGGTCAAGAGACTATCTTTTTTAAAATCATAAATAGAAGCTGAATTTTATCAAACATTTTCCATGCAGCTGCACTGTACATTTTTGAAATCCCCCACTTCCCAAATGCTCCATATACATCATGTCTAATCTTGAGACCAGTTTTGCAAACTATTATTATTTTCACCTTATAAATGAAAAAAGCAAAGCTCAGAGAGGCTCAGTAGTCTGTCTAAATTTTTAGATACTTAGTGGAAGAGCTAGGCTTCCAACTCAGTTTTTTCTGGCCACTTCATTCATTCATTTATGCATGTATTTATTCAGTAAGTTGTTATTGAGAAACTTTTATGTTGCTACCGTTCTACCCTTATCACCTTTGTCTGAATACAAAGAGATCTCAAATAAATCCTAAATCTATCACTTTCTAGTTCCTGTGAACTCAAATAATTTATTTTTACTTTCTTCTCCCCATTATTGCCCTAGTTATGGAATGGAAAAAGTGAGTGAATAGTCCCAGGCACAAGCAATGAAGGAGGGCCCTTGTGTGTGGACAGTAGATGGCACTGGGGACATTATAAGGACAAATAGGTCAGTCAGGTAAATTAATGCCTATCTTTAGTAGCTGATATGAAAAATAAAGTTTATCTCAATAGAGTAAGGCACATGGAGAGGTGGAGTAGTTAAGAAAGAAAAAAAATGATAAAGGCCTCCATTATCTGCTTAAATTTATTTTAAGCAATGATGAAAAACTTCTAATGAGTTAACTAAATTATAAGAAATGTGTTAGGGTTGAATAAGTGCTGAAAAAATAAAGTTAGATGAGCCCTTTATTTAACTGTTCACTTTTTAATCAGGAGACTCAGTGATGGTAAACAGTGTTAAATTAGTGGTCAGAAAACCCAGGCACATTACTAGACACTATGACTCAAGAAAGCTATTTTATGGGTTATAAACAAGGCCAATGTGCCTTAGAAACATTAATTCTGCTTTCTGTCAAATATAGTAGCAATTTTGTGGTTATATATAGATGATATGGATGTGTATAAGGACTAGTATAGACCTATTTCTTGTTAAGAAGTGCAAATTTTACAAGAGTCACAAAGTTAAAGGATTTAAAGGTGATCTTCATGAATCAAACCCCACAAATTCTTAAGATGCTGAAATGGAAGAGTTTCTGCATGCAGAAGATTGCTGCTGCTCCACTCTAATCCTTGAAAAGTTCACAAAGTATCAAGTAATTTGAAGAACATTAGACAAATATCTGTTTTCTCTAGTATTTTATGGCACTGGGCACTGATGTGTGACAAGCTAATAATTTGACATTACTTCAGACATTGCTCTCCTTAAGCCTAAACATGTCATTTATTGAAAATAACTGTGTATGGCTCATTGGATATGTGTTAATTTACAGAAAGATTTGAACAAAGTAGATTCCCACAGCATTTTAAAGACTCTCAATGATTCAGTTGGCATGGCATCCAGTTTTTGAAAAACTTTTATTGAGTAATAAATTACATACAATACAATTTATCCTTCTTAAGCATACAGTTCAACAAGTTTTGGAAAATGTTTACAGACATGAAACCACCAGCAAAATAAAAAAAACCCCAACTTTTTATCAACCCCCAATTGTCCTCTCTTGATCTCACCACCTTTAATCACTGACCTATTTTTTTTTTGTCACTATTTGTTTGCCTTTCCTAAAATGTCATACAAATGGAATTAATCATGTTTTTGCTTCTGAGTTCTTTAGCTCAGCAGAATGTTCTTGAAGTATATCATGTTATTGTATGTCTCAATAGCTCATTCATTTTTATTGATGAGTAGTATTTCACTGGACAGATGTACCATAATTTGTTTATTCAATCACAAGTTAATGGACTTTTGGATTTTTCCCCAGGTTTTATTGATTCTGAGTAAAGTTGTTATGAACATTTGCATTCAGATATTTGTGTAAACATTTGTTTCCCATTATCTTGGATTAGGATTGCTAGATCACAGGCTACATGTAGATATGAGTTTATAAGAAATTGCCAAAGTGCTTTACAAAGTGGATGTACCATTTTGCATTCCCAACAACATTGTGTGAGTTTCAGGTTCTCTATACCCCTGACAAACTTGGTATTGTTGGTCTTTTTAATATTTTTTATTTTTTATTTATTCATTTTAGAGAGGAGAGGGAGAGAGAGAGAGAGAAAGAGGAGAGACAGAGAGAGAGAAGGGGGGAGGAGCTGGAAGCATCAACTCCCATATGTGCCTTGACCAGGCAAGCCCAAGGTTTCAAACTGGCAACCTCAGCATTTCCAAGTCAATGCTTTATCCACTGTGTCACCACAGGTCAGGCCTTTTAATTTTTTATTTAATGATTAATTAAGTTGAGTTTCTTTTCATGTGCTTATTGATGATTTATATATACTTTGTTGAAATGTCTTTTAAATCTTTTGCCCTTTTGTTTTTGAATTGTCTTATTTGAATTTTAAAAGTTCTATATACATATATTTTGGATACAAGGGTTTTATTGCTTAAATGTTTTGTAAATATTTTCTCTGTCTACAATTTGTCATTTCATTTTTGTATAACTGTCAAAGAACAAAAGGGTTTTTTTTAATTTATTTTTTACTTATCTATTTTTTTTAAGTGAGAGGAAGGAAGATAGTGAGACAGATACGCTCACACGCTCTGAGCAGGATCCACCCAGCAACCCCATCTGGGGCAATGCTTGAATCAACTGAGCTATTTTTAGCACCTGAGGCTGATAAACTATCCTCAGTGTCCAGGCTGATGCTCGAACCAATCTAGCCACTGACTACAGGAGAGAAATAAAGAAAGAAGGTTGAGAGGGAAAGAAGCAGATGGCACTTCTCTTGTGTGTCCTGACTGGGAATCAAACCCAGGAGGACATCCATATGCCAGACCAATGCTCTCACCACTGAGCCAATAAGCCAGGGCCCAAAGGTTTTTAATTTTGATGAAGTATAGCTAAGTAATTTTTAATAGTTTCAAGCTGAAGCTGTTTATAAAATCTTTGTCTAATCTAAAGTTACAAAGATTTTCTCATTTGTTTTCTTCTAAAGTTTTATCTCCTACAGTGAGGTCTAATATCCATAGTATGTTAATCTATTTAGATTCATCTTTTGCCTGACCAGGCAGTAGTGCAGTAGATAGAACATCAACCTGGGACCCTGAGGACCTAGGTTTAAAACCCTGAGGTTGCTGGCTTGAGTGCAGGCTCATTTGACTTGAGTAGCTGGTTTACCAGCTTGAGTGTGGGGTTGCTGGCTTGAGAGTGGAATCATAGCCATGACCCCATGGTTGCTGGCTTGAAGCCCAAGTTTGCTAGTTTGAGCCCAAGATCAATGGCTTGAGCAAGGGGTCACTAGCTCGCGTATAAAAAGGTTTATATGAAAAGGCACATATGAAAAGCAATCAATGAACAACTAAAGTGATGCAACTTTGAGTTGATGCTTTTCATTTCTCTCACTTCCTGCCTGTCTGTCTGTCTCTCTTGCAAAACAAAAAACAGCAAAATGAAACAAAAAACAACAAAAAATGAGTTTATCTAGAACAATTAAAAAAAAACCCAGGCCCTGGCCGGTTGGCTCAGTGGTAGAGTGTCGACCTGGCATGCAGGAGTCCTGGGTTCGATTCCCGGCCAGGGCACACAGGAGAAGTACCCATCTGCTTCTCCACCCCTCCCCCTCTCCTTCTTCTCTGTCTCTCTCTTCCCCTTCCACAGCCAAGGCTCCAGTGGAGCAAAATTGGCCCGGGCACTGAGGATGGCTCTATGGCCTCTGCCTCAGGTGCTAGAATGGCTCTGGTTGCAACAGAGCGACGCCCCAGATGGGCAGAGCATCGCCCCCTGGTGGGAATGCTGGGTGGATCCCGGTTGGGTGCATGTGGGAGTCTGACTGCCTCCCTGTTTCCAGCTTGAGAAAAAAATAAATAAAAAAAAGACAAACAAAAACCCAAAAAACTTATAGACAGGCAACAGTACGGTGATTATCAGAGGGAAAAGAGTGTGGCACTGTAGAAGAGGGTACAGGAAGAATAAATGGTGATGAAAGGGGACTTGACTTGGGGTGCTGAACACACAATACAATATACTGGTGATACATCATAGACTTGTACACTTGAAACCTATACAGTTTTACTAACCAATGTTACCCCAATAAATTCAATAAAAAGTAAATAAATAAATAAAATAGTTTATCTAAGGCTTTGTTTTCACTTTTAATAGAGCATCTACCAGCCAGTCTACCAATAACACTTAGACCTGACATTTTCTGATCCTAATCTGAATAGTCCAAGATTTGCTTGATATTTTCAGATACTACAGTCTTCCAGACACAGTATATTGTTCAAGATAATGGAAACCACTTGGATAGCTCCTGGTTAGAATTCTGCTTAACATCCTCCCTCTCATCCACTTGAGAACACATTGTGATAAATAATGATAAACATGCATGTGTGTTAGTTAGCACTCTGAGCTTTCATTCTTAAATTATTATGAATCCTAGTAGGGAAATGCTGGTCTTCTTCAGCATTGATTGGCAATTGGAAAAGTTTCCTTCAGTCCAACATCCTTCAAGGTGGTTTGCAGTCCTTGGCAAAGTAGGCAAGAGTGGAACGTGCATGAAAAATTCCCTCATTATGTGCCATCCATTCAGACTGCCCCTGCTTTAACTTTCTGTCTCATAGAAACTTTGAGACATACAGTCATTTTTATATATGGCAACTCAGTTAAACAGAATGAATTTCAGTACACTCCAAGCATAAATGATAAATGCAGACATTTAACACTACAGAAGCCTGGGGAAAATTCATATAATAAGTTTTTAATATATATAATATATTCTGTGAAAATTACCACCCTTTCTTTCATGTCTTTAAGAATAATAAAAACTGTCTGACCAGGCAGTGGCACAGTGGATAGAGCATCAGACTAGGATGCAGAGGACCCAGGTTCGAGACCCCAAGGTCGCCAGCTTGAGTGCAGGCTTATCTGGTTTGAGCAAAAAGCTCACCAGCTTAAACCCAAGGTCACTCGCTTAAGCAAGGGGTTGCTTGGTCTGCTGTAGCCCCACGGTCAAGGCACATATGAGAAAGCAATCAATGAACAACTGAGGTGTTGCAACAAAAAACCAATGATTGATGTTTCTCATCTCTCTTCGTTCCTGTCTGTTCCTATCTATCCCTCTTTCTGACTCTCTCTCTGTCCCTGTAAAAAAAAAAAAAAAAAAAGAATAATAAAAACTAAAAAAGATAATTGCTTTGAGTACCTAAATCTACTTAGCTCTCAAATTGTTCCTTAGACCCTGCATTGTTTCCTGTTTCCTTACCTGCTCTTAATCCACTGATATCCTTCCCAGAAGCCTTAGGCAGTCTTTGATGTGTCTGCCCCATGGTATCGCCTCATTCGCACTGCTGATCATTGCTTCAGCATTCCCTGGAAAAGAGCAAGTTTTACAGATAGGCATTGCTCAGTGTTTATAGGAACTAAAAAAGTTGTGACTAACATTTTCATTTTATTATATAACTCACTCAATTTCTTGCTGTATTTTGACATAATGGAAGTCTTAAAAAGTTTTTTTGTATTTAAAAATTATAATTAATCACACAAAAAAGTAAATGATTCTATTGAAACTGATTCCTGACTGACTCTGAAGGATTGTTGCTTCACCCCCCATCAATTTCTCGGCACTGATGCACCTGTCTATATTATGCAGGTGGGCCTCTTTTTACAAACACCCTGAATTCATGCCTGGATTGCCTGGGACATAATTAATGTATTTTAAATAACTCCCTTGACAGAGAAACATATTACTGAATTCATTTACAAAAGGAGCTGCAAAACTATAGAGAGTGTAAAGTTCAGTAGTTGGCAAGGGCTAGGGTGTAGTGAGGGATAAATAGCAAGAGCATAGAATTATATATATATGTATATATATATAAAACTAATATATATATATTAGTGTTTTTTTTTAATGAGAGGAGGGGAGATAGTAAGACTGACTCTTGCATACACACAACCTGGGTCTACTCAGCAGTCCCTGTTTGGGGTAAATGCTCAATCAACCAAGCTACTTTTAGCACCTGAGGTTGATACTTGGAAAAATGAGCCATCCTCAGTGCCTGGTCCATTGCTTGAACCAATCAAGCCACTGGCTGCAGGAGAGGAAGGGAGAGAGAAGAGGGAGAGGGGATGGAAGAGAAGATGGTTGCTTCTTCTGTGTGCTCTGTATGAGAATTGAACTGGGGATGTTCATACTCCGGGCTGATGCTCTATCCACTGAGCAAACCAGCCAGGGTTGCACAGAATTATCTTAGTGCAGTGAAACTACTCTGTATGATACTATGATGAATATATGTCATTATACATTTGTCTAAAATCATCGAATTACATCAAGAACAAACTCTGATGTAAAGTATAGTCTTTGGGTGTCAGTGTAGTTCATCATTTACAATAAATGGATGGCTCTTATGAAGAATGTTGGGAATTGAGGGGATTATACATCAATGGGGATATATAGGAAATCTCTGTACCTTTCACTCAATTTTGCTGTGAATCTAAAACTGCTAAAAAAAAAGTCTATTTAAAAATTTAACTAAAAAGCAAAAATAGAGATAGAGTCATAGATAAAGAGCAGGTAGACAGCGGTCATGAGAGGGGTTAGGTGTGGGGGTGATAGAGGGATTGAGTAAAAAAAAAACAGATTAACCTCATGGACATGGACAACAATGTGGTGATTACAGGGCAGAGGTGGAAGAGGGTGTATGTGAGGGGGGATAAGTCGTGGTGAACAGAGACTTGACTTGGGGTAATGAACATACAACATAGTGTACAGGGGATGTGTTGTAGAATTGTGCACCTAAAATCTGTATAATTTTGTTAACCAGTGTCAATCTAAGTAAATGTGTTTTCAGTTACTACTATAAAACATTTCACTACTATAAAACATTTCTACAAATGTAGTGACTTAAACCAACTTCAATATATTATCTCATGGTTCTGTTGAAGATGTAGCAAGCCTCCCTTCTCCCTTGAGAGGGGAGAAACCAGAAGAATACAAGAGAAAGGAGCCAGCAGGGGTAACTGAGTCAGCCAGTTATAAATCAACTACACCCCATAGTTCTCTAAATGGTTGCTTAGAGCCGCTTGCAACATAAAGCAAGAAAAGCAGGATCTGTGTGTAGCTATGACCAGTGATCTGGAAACCCCATCTCCTACTGACCCCACCAAAACTCCCCCTCCCCTCTCCTTGAGTCCTGGGAAACCTTAAACAAAGGAATCAGATGCCCATTGCTTGGATACTGTAAGGTATATAACCTGTAAGAAAATCTAATTTGAAGAGCTTGTTCTTTGGTGCTACTAGGTTCATGTGTTTCTCTGGCTACTAATAAATTCTCCTTCCTTCATTAATTAAGTTGTCGTAGTGTCTCCTCCACCAGGTTCATTTTCCTGCAACATTATAGGTCAGAATTCTGGATGATCATGACTGGTTCTCTGTTCTGAATCTGAAACTAAGGTATCAACTGTCTAGGCTTTTATTGGGAAATTCCAGGAAGAATTTACTACTCTGTTCATTCCGGTTGATGTGCTTAGTGCCATGTAGTGGAAGGACTGAGGTTTCCATTTTCTTGCTATTTGTTTTATGAATCATTTTTAGCTTCTAAAGCCTGTCTGCATTCCCTGGTTCAAGGCCCTCTTCATCTAAAAGACCAATAACAGTGACCTTTTCATTTGGGTCAGTCCTTCTTCTGTCTCTCATCTGTCTGATCTCTGGCTCTGCCTCATCTTTCCTGCCTTCAGCTAGAGAAAGTGCTCTACTTTAATGGGCTCACAAATTTAGTTTGTGTTTACAAAGATAACCCAGAATATCTCCCTGGAATTTATATTATGGTTCATATCCTTAGTTACATCTGTAGAGGAGTCCCTTTTGCTGTGTATTCTGTTCACAGGTTTCAGGGACTAAGAAGGAGCTCTGTGACATTAGAAAAGTTATCCTGAGCTGCACCTCCTTCTAAAAGTTCAAAACAAACAAACCAACCCAGTTTTACATAAAAACAGGCAATAGCAAAGCATAGATATAGTTCTTTATTTAAAACAAAAGCTTCAAGAATTTAAAGTATAATACAACATGTGAAAAGACAATATTCATCAGAATGAGAAAAATTCAGAAAAGAAGTAACAGAACTGAGGTATTAGAAATAAAAGAAAAAGTTCAACACAAGAGAGAATAAACAGAGTTTTTTAAGAGAAATGGAAGGTAGACAAGATAGTATAGTAAATATAAAAAATGAAGAAATTTAAAGAAGGATTGGAAAGAAAGTTAAAAAACATTCAGAGCGCCCTGGCCGGTTGGCTCAGCGGTAGAGCGTTGGCCTAGCGTGCGGAGGACCAAGGTTCGATTCCCGGCCAGGGCACACAGGAGAAGCGCCCATTTGCTTCTCCAACCCTCTGCCGCGCTTTCCTCTCTGTCTCTCTCTTCCCCTCCCGCAGCCAAGGCTCCATTGGAGCAGAGATGGCCCGGGCGCTGGGGATGGCTCTGTGGCCTCTGTCTCAGGCGCTAGAGTGGCTCTGGTCGCAATATGGCGATGCCCAGGATGGGCAGAGCATCGCCCCCTGGTGGGCAGAGCGTCGCCCCTGGTGGGTGTGCTGGGTGGATCCCGGTCGGGCGCATGCGGGAGTCTGTCTGACTATCTCTCCCTGTTTCCAGCTTCAGAAAAATGGAAAAAAAAAAAAAAAAAAAAAACATTCAGAGGAGGTAATGAAGTGTCAACATAAAGATAATTAAGGTTTCTGGAAAAAATTAAAAACAAAACAAGAGGACAGGAAGAAAAACCCAGTAACAACAACTTAAGAAAAGTTTTCTAAAAATATTTAAAATTATATATTTAAAGTACCCTGAGTGCCGAAGAATATTAACCCAGAATGGCCAATATCCAAATATATATATTCTAAAATTACGGTACTTTAAATAGAAACTAATTTAGCTCTGGACAAAACCAGCAAGTGATTAATAAGGGAAAGAAATTAGATTACCATCATACCTTTTATGATAGCAGAAAATGGATAACATATTTAAGATACTCAAGCAAAGAAATGTTAGCCAGGGATTTTATATTTAGCAAACTAACCTTCAAACTGTGAACAATATACAAGAACTCAGTGAAATATTTCTCAAGATTCCTCTTTGAATGTGTTTTTAACTACCAAAATAACAGAGAAACATCACCATAAGGCCATGTGTTGGCATTAAGTGTATAGTTACTTAAAGAACTCAGACTAAATGATGTTGAAGAGGAGACAGGATGGTGTATAATAGCTATTTGCTGAGATAGAATAGAGCCCAACTACCACAAAATGGAAGTAGAATGAAAAGCACATATGCAATAATAATAATAATAATAATAATAATAATAATAACCCATTCCCAGTAATTACTATATAAGTGATAGTATTAGTATTGCTATTCTGAGATTATCTTGTGTGTAATGTGGGATAAAGTAAGTGAATATATATATGGGATATTCTGTCATTTCTTGTATTCCTGAGACATAGGATTGTTGATATAGATGAAAAAGACATGGATATAATATGAGAGGTTAAGTGAAAAACTTTATAGTTTTAAATTTGGATATGATTTGGAAGTGTAAGTATGATTTTATCTTAAAATATGAAATTATGTCAAAATATTTCCCAAAATATGTGGCATTTAATGATTGCATTGCTATCCTAAGTCCTACTTCTCCAAATGTCCATTGTATCCTACAGCCCTGGATGTTCACTCTAGAGACTTGATAAGCTTACTTAGCTCTTAAAATCCTTAAGTCCTTCTTCATCCATACTATTAAGACAATCAAACTGTAAATCCTATCAGTTCTATCCTCTTCATTCTGTTGACATCATCATCTCTAACCTGAGCACTGCAATAGTCTACTAACTGATCTCCTTGCCACACTATATTCCATTTCTTACCTAGCAAAGCCACCTCTATAACACACATATCATCACCCACTCCAGTCACTTCCCAGGGTCCTAAGTATGGTTACAGTGACTTGAAGGATACAGCCCCTTGCTAACGCTTGAGCTCTAAGGGCACTATGCTACTGCCAGCTCCCTGATTCTCCAGCTCTCCTGGGCTTCTTTGGGTTACTGAAACATGCCTGAGTGTTAAGGGCCATCACATTAATTGTTTTCTCTTCCTAAACATTTTTCTCCTCCTTCTATATCTTATTCTTCCTTAAGGTATCAGCTTAAATATCATGTTTTTGCCCTGGCTGGCTGGCTTAGTGAATAGAGCGTCTACCCAGCACACCGATGTCCTGGTTTCCATCCCTGGTCAGTACATACATGAGAAGCAACCATCTCTTTCTCTCTCTCTTCTTCTCTTTCAGTGGCTCTGTTGGTCTGTGCATCAGCTCCTGGTGCTGAGGACAGCTTGGTTGTTTCCAAGCATTGGCTCCAGATGAGGGTTGCTGGGTGGATCCCAGTCAGGGCACATGCAGAAATCTGTCTCTCTATCTCCCCTCCTCTCACACACACAAAAAATCAATCACCTTCTCTAGGAAATTATTTCTGATCCCTACCCTACACTAGAAAATAAACCCCTGAGGGCATAGCACACTGCACTTCTTGGTAACACTCTGAGTACTGTACTCATATTTTTAATGCCATTTCCCCATCAACCTATAAGTTCCATGAAGAGAGAAATCTGTCTATTTTCTGTATCATCCTTATTTCCTAGCACATAGAAAAAGCTGACTAAATATTTATTACATGAGTAAAAGAATGACTGTTTAAGTAAGATTGGAGCATAAAAGAGGCTGCTATTTTCTTGATCTAATGTCCACATTTATTAAAACCAAGTATAATGTCATCTATTTTACATTTATAGGAATATTATTTGAAGGATATTCTCACATTCTACAGCCATTAATCAGGCCATCAATTTATTTAATTAAAACTTTTCCAGGTAGGTCATTTAATTTATATGCAAAACATTTTATTCTTTCCATCTTAACTTACAAATACAATAAAAGCTGATGAACTTGAACCTCCAATTAGTAATGCAATTATTATGCTCTGCTTTGAACAGACTAGTCAAACCTCAATGGAGAAAAAGTCTATTATCATGGATTTTACTAAAATGTAAGCAAAACTACTAAGCCATATTCCAGAGTCAGTCCAGATTTTTACATTTTCTGTATTTGAGGTGACCACACATGCTCAGAATACTAATCCTATAGTTCTCTGAAGTTTCAAGTCATAAAATTATCATGGCACAAATGTGGATGAATATCTTTTATGAAGACTTTCTATGACAAATGTTAAAGCAAAACAAAAGGAAATGAATAAATTATTTGGCTAGTAACTAAATTAACTACAAAAATAAAAAGATATTACCTCTGAGCCCTCTGGGAACTTTTGAATGCCTCTCATACATTTCTTAATTTCTATAGCACCCTACATGATTTATATGCACTTATTTTCTCACATAAATCTTACAGTGAGGTGTGAACTCTTCATGGGTTCTACTGTGTAAGTCATAATTTCCTAATAAACCACTGATTTCATTTCTGAAAAATCATACAGGGTTAAAACTTCACTTTGCTGTGAAGTGGGTGGATGTTTTAAAGAGATGTGAACCTTCTCTTGCTAAATATATGTTGGCTGTTATTTAATCTTTCCTTCAATTAGTCTAGGAATGTATGGAATTAATGTTATTTTGCTTATAGTATTGTGTGTCCAGCTATTTTTTTTTAAACTTCCTTGACATTGTCAATTGTAGATGGATTTGTTTTTGGGTAATGTAGTTTACATATCTTTACAGCAAATCCTTACTGTTATGACTTGTAGTGATAACTTGAGCACAGATAGTGTGAGAAGTGAAAGGGAGCTAGGGCTGAGTGCAGAAGTCAACACCACGGAAGCACAGGGACTGGGGGAACTTCTGACTGCAGACTTAGTGCAAAAGAGCAGCCTCCTGGACGAGAAGGAACAGAAGCTTCCAGATAGGCATATGGAGCTCAACCTCAAGGAATCTAGCAAGCATAGAGGTGGGGAGAAGATTTATTTTTATATATATAGAGAAGATCTACTTCGAACTCAGGATAGCCTCCAGAATTTCTGAAACAAAATATGAATTTCTCGAAGGTAGTGGGAGGCAGCCTGTGGGGCACAAAGGATGCATTTCATCTGATTTCCAATCTTCCTAAAGCTCAATTAAATTCTACCTTGAAGGTGTGATCAAAACCATTGTTTCAACCAGAAGAAGAAGACCTAGGTTTTATTTATTTATATTGTTTTTTGTATTTTTTTTTGTATATATATATATTTTTTTTTCTGAAGCTGGAAACGGGGAGAGACAGTCAGACAGACTCCCGCATGCACCTGACCAGGATCCACCCGGCACGCCCACCAGGGGCGATGCTCTGCCCACCAGGGGGCGATGCTCTGCCCCTCCGGGGCGTCGCTCTGTCGCGACCAGAGCCACTCTAGCGCCTGGGGTAGAGGCCAAGGAGCCATCCCCAGCGCCCAGGCCATCTTTGCTCCAATGGAGCCTTGGCTGTGGGAGGGGAAGAGAGAGACAGAGAGGAAGAGGGGGGGTGGAGAAGCAAATGGGCGCTTCTCCTATGTGCCCTGGCCGGGAATCGAACCCGGGTCCCCTGCACGCCAGGCCAACGCTCTACCGCTGAGCCAACCGGCCAGGGCTGACCTAGGTTTTATGAGGCTTGTTACTTATATATTTTAAGGGTCCTATTTTTTAAAAAAATACATTGTAAATACAAACTTACTTATAAGGGCCCCTTAGAAAGGAGCTTGAAGGTCTGAAAGGGAATTGTGCAGGTGAGAGTCTGTCAAGGTTGAGAGTCTTAGCTTTGGGATGAATGTGCCCTGGGTTCAACTATGCAGTATGATTGCTTGATGTGAATTCTGACTCACTTTTGTCTTAGCACCATGAATGATTGGTCTGATAACTGATTCTTGTCCATCCAACTATGCATCCCAGTCCGATGCTCTATCCACTGAGCCACTGCCTGGTCAGGCTGTTTTATATTTTTCTAATATGCACAGACTAAGAAAGCACCATGAGGCAAAGGCAATGGGCCTGCAGCCCCATAGGTTTCTATGATAAGAGAAAACAGACTACATATGAGAATTAATAATAATTATAAAATAATTAATAGCATTCATTAAGTGCCACATGCCAAGCTAAGCAGCTCTTTATGATGTTACTAGTATAGAGAGGTCAACAACACTATATCTGAATTTCAAAGACAATTTCTAACCAAAGTACTTCATAGTCAGTTCAAGTTAGTAAATAAGAGCATATTCTGCTCTATGATCTGCAATGTGTTTGCAGGTTATATATGGCAGACATCTTTGCATGTCAGTATCTCAAGATCTAATATTTGAATAATACTTCATTAATCTTTTACCTTTTCCATCAAACATGCTTAAAATAATAAACTCATAAATATAACATAAATTTATATATATATATGTCTGGCTATAGATCTAGATATACAGACAGATATAGATAAATATTTTGTACTTTATAGCATGTAAGAAAGGATTCAGGGTGGTAGGAACTAAAAACTACTTAAAATGAGTAACTGTTTAATTACTTCATTTTAAAACATATTCTTTTGTAAATAAATAACTTTATGAAGTTGGTTAATTAGTAAATTTCAAATTGTGCATTATTATCCTTATAAAAGCTGCAAAGTGTTCATAAAAATAATTAAATAAGGTATTGCACACACACACACACACACACACACATACTTATACACGTACTCACCCAACTCACAAATGTATGTAGTCTCCAGTTAACCTAATATGTGGCACTGGGACCCTGTCATGAAATAAAAACACATAAATTATGAAATCTATGTTTTTCCTCAATGTTATATAAGAACACTTGCTTTGTCAACCCAATTATTATGAGCAAAAAATGATAAAAAGCCAAAGACTTAAGAAGCAAAGACTTTGCTTCTTTAGCTTTTTATGTCCTAGAGGCTTCTATTTTAATTGAACATAGCAGTTTTCTGTGTTGTTTTTCGAACTTGACAGTACTTGATAAAAACCCGTTTAACTAAAACTTAGAGGTAATAATTCAACAGAGCCTTGTATAACCCAGAAACCCCATTTGGTACTTTCAGGGGAAGCACCATTTTCAGGAGGAAATAAATATGTTGTAGGAAATGAACAAAAGAAATTATTTTTATTCTTGGAAAATTATAAATAATTAAAATTGTTATTACAGTGCCAGCCACATTTCCTTCTTCAGTCGGTGCTGTACTTTATAAAGCATGCCAGCCTTGCATACGAGCAGGGTGTGCTGGATGGTAACCTTGTCTTCCCTCTGGCATTTATGTGCACAGTGAGCACTGTAACTCATTAGGGGCATGACCTAATCAGTTATAATTTAGAAACTGCATTCCCTATATTGGAAGCTAAGCCTATTTAATTAAAATCATCTTTTAATATTCACAAAAGTCTAGAAAATATATATATATCAATATATATATGAGCAATTTAGGAATGATACACCTAAAATAACTATAATTAATTACTTTGACTTTAAAAGATGAATGGGAAACCAAAATATATAGAAATTTATCTTTTTGAAACTAAAAAATATATTTATCTTATACATGAACTGGTAAGGGCAGAAAATTTATCATGGTGAACTTAATGTTCAGTGTTTAATGCAGTTGCACATGGAAATTATCACTCAAAACTTTTATAAGGATAATGGTGGTCCTGTCTCCATTGGGGGAAACGATTCCAGTAGTTAGAGGTGTCTGTGTTGTTCTCATGACTGATCATGGTTAAAAGAAGAGAGGTGTGCAATGGGAGAGAAATTCATATTTACATTTTTCCATAAATAATGTATACTGAACACTCTCCATGTGCCAGAAATTATGTGAAGGACTGGAAATAAAAGACGGTTTTGTCCTCCTGGGAATTGCATTCTCCTGTATAATTGAAATAGACTGAGAGAGCACCTTGCGGTGAGGGTAGTGAAGCACAGAAGAGAAGCAGTTGCCACCTTCCTTGGACGTCCGGTAAGATTTTCCTGATGTGTCCCTTAGTCCCATTTCTGCTACCTTACTTAGACCAGCAATTTCCAACTGTTGTGCCATGAGAGGCACATGGATGTACCACTTGAATTTTTAAAGCATGCAATATCTAATTATGTAGGCAGGAGCACTGACCTCTTTTCCCTTAATTGTAAAATTTAAAAATGTCAACACCAACATAACCAGTATGAATGAATCAAAATTATAGTTTTTTTTTTTTGTCAGATCAACCAAAAATATTACATACTTTTTGGTGTTCTGCAGAATTTTGATGATTAGTTTACGAGTGCCATGAGATGAAAAAGGTTGATAATCACTGCTGTAGGTCATTGTTGTCTCACAACCAGTTTTAGCCACAATCTCGACCTAACCAGTCATCCTGCCTCCTCTCCCTTGCCTCTCTCAACTCCAGATCTGATTTTGAAGCTTTCAGTGTCTCCACTTCACCCTCAGGATAAAGTTCAAACACAGCATTTTAATTCAAAAGATTTCCCTTGGTTGGGCTACCATAGTCCTCATACCCTAATCTCTAGCTATTCTGTTGTACTTGACCTTTAAGGGATACTAACCTACCTTGAGTTCTAAAGACATATTATATTCTCATTCACCTTCTGCCCTCTGTTCATGCATTCTTTCTTTCTAGAGCATTCTCTTATTTCTTACTTCAGCTTTACCTGGATAGTTTATACTCATCCTTTAACTTTCAGCTTTGATATTTTCATTCTAACCAGCAATATGAGTGTCATCCTTGTCTCTTCCCTTTATTCCTCTTTTCTGTTTATTTTGTTTATTTTTACTTTTTTTTGTATTTTTCTGAAGCTGGAAATGGGGAGGCAGTCAGACAGACTCCCGCATGCGCCCAACCGGGATCCACCCGACATGCCCACCAGAGCCATTCTAGCGCCTGAGGCAGAGGCCATGGAGCCATCCTCAGCACCTGGGCCAACTTTGCTCCAATGGAGCCTTGGCTGTGGGAGGGGAAGAGAGAGACAGAGAGGAAGGAGAGGGGGAGGGGTGGAGAAGCAGATGGGCACTTCTCCTGTGTGCCCTGGCCAGGAATTGAACGCAGGACTCCTGCACGCCAGGCCGACACTCTACCACTGAGCCAATCGGCCAGGGCTCCTCCTTTCTGTTTAAATGATCATCAAATCCTGAGAATTCTAAGATTAAGCATCTTTTCTGTGGACTATTTAAAATTCTTTTACTATTTATTAGAATAAATCTGAAAGGTTGTTATTTTTATTCCTCTTTCATAGGTGGTAAAACTGAAGGTAAGAAGATTAAATTACTGGGTCAGGATCACACACAATATGTCACAAATCTAAGATTCAAACCAAATTCCATTTGACTCCAAAGCCAAAATGCTATACCACACTGCCTAACCAAGGCAAGTGATAAACTAATGACCATTATGTGTTTGTTCCAAAAATGTTATTACTTTGAAATGTTTAACTTCATTTTGTTTAATTGCTTCTTCCATGATTATGTAACCAGAAAAATGACCCATAGATCCAGCAACCTGTCAGCAATGAAAATCAAACTTATGACATAGATGCTGATGAGAAGGAAAGAGGTTTGCACAGATGCTGAGCACCTGAGCGGGTAGGGGGACTCCAGGCCTCAAAAACCCACAGTCCTCTCGCCTGACCAGGTGGTGGCACAGTGGATAGAGCGTCGAACTGGGATGCAGAGGACCCAGGTTTGAGACCCAGAGGTCGCCAGCTTGAGCGCGGCTCATCTGGTTTGAGCAAAAGCTCACCAGCTTGACCCAAGGTTGCTGGCTTGAGCAAGGGGTCACTCGGTCTGCTATAGCCCCATGGTCAAGGCACATATGAGAAAGCAATCAATGAACAACTAAGGTGTTGCAACGAAAAACTGATGATTGATGCTTCTCATCTCTTTCCGTTCCTGTCTGTCTGTCCCTATCTGTCCCTCTCTCTGACTCTCTCTGTCTCTGTAATAAAAAACAAACAAACAAACAAACAAAAAACCAAAAACCACAGTCCTCTCTGGTACAGGCAGGGGTTTTTATAAAGAGGGAGGAGAAAGAAGGTAATAAAAATAGAACAAAAGAATATAGAGCAGAGGGTTGAGAGTTCTCTGTTGAGGAGACTCAGCACAGTTTGTTCAGATAACTGGTGAAGGTCAGCACATCTCCCAGAATTGGCATATCTGAAGGCCAGAGTCTGTTTCTTTGCTTGTATAGGAATTAAAGCTAGCATGTAACATAAACTATAGTTATTATTCTCTGTAACAGGGTCCCACAGTCAGGTTGTCCTCTTGGCTTTAAATGAGAATGAGAACTGTAAGCCTCAGCATGGTGGGACTAAGAATGGGGGTAGGGCTAAGGTATATGTAGATCCTAATTATGCTTATTCTTCTTGCTCGGATGTTAACCTTTAATGTGTGTCAACTGGAGGGTAACAGGCCTTTCAACTGTATCGAGAACTTGGCCAGAAGTGAAAGTATGGAATTGACTATATGTAAGGTCTACCAGAAAGTTCTGTCCGTTTTTGGAATAAAACAAAATACATATTTTTCTTACTGTCAACAAACTTTATTAAATAATATAATTGCCATTATTATTAATGATTTCTTGCCAGTGTGAGGGCAATTTGTATATCCCATTTTTGAAAAATGTTTTATCTTTTGACGTGAAAAATTGAACCAGTGCTTGTTTGATATCTTCTTCATTTTTGAATTTTTTGCCCTTCAAAAATTTTTGTCAGGACAAAAACAAGTGATAGTCGGAGGGTGCTAAGTCAGAGAATATGGTGGATGCGACAGACATGCTTCTGTAGCATTTCTTCCTTGTTGAAATTCGTAAAAATTACAGTGGTGTAAATGAACTTTATCAGTAGCCATGGGTACACTATCACTTCACACATAAAACTAACGTGAATCAACTTTGTTTTAGTTAATTTGCTACGTCAGTATGTATACATTAAGTGATAAAAATAGAGAGGCACACATGCACCAAATAAACATGTGCTTATGTGTCGAAACGGTGTGATAAAAATGGACAGAACTTTCCGGTAGACCTTATACTTTTGATTTGTTACAGAACTTTGTTCACTAAACTGGTGATATTGAATCATAGTTATAAGAGCAATACTGGATTTAACATTTTACAGAAGTTTTTTTATGAGCTTATTTTGTTAGTACATTCTATTTAACTCTATTATTATATGGCTAGTCAGACCAGGATCAGCAAATCAGAAATATAATGTTTATTTCTATTTATAGTTATACAAAAATCAGTGGCTAATGTAATTGGACACTAGGATTTTTTACACATTGTCATCTCTTTAAGATTTCTCCTATGTAGCAATGGCTATTTTATGTGAGGCAATGGGACATGGCAGTTGAATATGTATTTCTAAAGGTTAGAAAGTAAGAAACAATTGAAAAGTGAATGAAGTAAATGTTTTTGTATCAAATACGTTTTTAATAACTCTTATGAATTATAGAAGCAGAGAGTAGAACAGCGGTTAGCAGGGGATGGGAGGTGAGAGAAATGGAGAGATGTTGACCAAAGGGTACAAAACTGCAATTATGTAGGATAGATACATCTAGAGATATAGCACACTGACCATAGTCAGTAATACTGTATTGAATACTAGAAATTTGCTAAGAGAGTAGATTTTAGGTGCTCTCACCTCACGAGGAAAAAGGCAACCATGTGAGTAGTAATTATTTTACTGTGTAATGTATATCAAATTGTCATGTTGTACACCTTAAAGTCTTACAATTTTTATTAAAATATAAAAAGAAAAGAATTCTTGTTACACAAAATATCATTAAAGTTCTGGATCTTCTATACAAATAATAAATAAGTAAGTAAATAAATAAGTATTGCAGACACACTAGGAAATTCTAGTCACAGTTATCAAAATTTGCTGTATTTTATAAAGATTGTATAACAACACACATATATTACATGTGATTCACCATTTTGAGAGCTAGGGAATATTGAAATGAAAGACCTAGCCTTAGACTAAAAGGTTTTGAAATATGATAACATTGCATTGGATGGTAGGCTTATGTTTGCTATAACTACATTCAAATGTAAGAGATAAAAAAAAAAAAAAAAAAAAAAAGGCCTGACAGATATTGAAGCCCTTCCTCCTTATATATTAGTAAATTTACCCTAGTGGCCATGATGGGCCTGCAATCCAAAATTTATAGAAGTGAAGATAAGAAGTACTGTGAAGGAGATGCTATTTTTAGATTGGAGAAATGCTAAGGAACCGATGGGAGCCAGGCACCTGGCCCTCATCGAGTAATCTTGTGTTGACACAAAGCCTGTTGCCCTGGCCGGTTGGCTCAGTGGTAGAGCGTCGGCCTGGCGTGCGGAAGTCCCGGGTTTGATTCCCGGCCAGGGCACACAGGAGAAGCGCCCACCTGCTTCTCCACCCCTCCCCTTCTCCTTCCTCTCTGTCTCTCTCTTCCCCTCCTGCAGCTGAGGCTCCATTGGCTCTGGTTGCGGCAGAGCGACGCCCCAGATGGGTAGAGCATCGCCCCCTGGTGGGCGTGCCGGGTGGATCCCGGCCGGGAGCATGCGGGAGTCTGACTGTCTCCCCATTTCCAGCTTCAGAAAAATACAAAAAAAAAAAAAAAAAAAAAGCCTGTCCATCGCAGAGAGTTTCCAAAATAATATCCATTATAATTTCAAAACCACAAAGAAATACAGAGATAAGTTAAGAGAAGAATGTTTTCCTCAAATGATGATATAGGAGTGGCAGAAAATTTTACAGAAAATTGCCATATTTATCCATTCTGTATTTTTTAAGCAACATTAGAAATATTTTAAATACCTTTATGTTCTACTCACATGTACATACCTTAAAAAATCATTGCAAGTAGAGCAGAGGATTTGAGTAGTGATTAGAGATATTTTTATTCAAATGATGTGCCACTGAAATAGATTGCTCTTTTTCAATTTGTTCTGTTTAATTTCAGCCAACAAGAAATATCTGAGATAAATTCCTATTTAACCTAAGGGAAAATATCAAATTTTTGCTTTTTAAATCTCCACTGAAGATTGAAATTGGTTTGACTGCAGAGCTAGTTCCAAAAGTTTAGTGGAAAAAAAGAAAAAACCTACTAAATCCTATTAAAGAACAAAATTCAACTGAGTATATTTGATGATCTAATCGGTGTTATCGGCAGTATCCCTAGAAGGGCGCTCCTAGGGGTTGTACAGAAGGCAAAATTTTTATAGAAAGAGAGGTGGGACAAGGAAGCTATTAATAAAAGAAAAGGATTATTTTTAGACCAGGATCTGTTTTGGGGAGAAGGGAGCTGTGAAAGTTTTTATCACGCAGATTGCCTCTTCTTTCCGTGGGTGATGGAGAGGACCCATGTGACAGATTACCTCATAATGTTGAACAGAAAATTCCAGACTGGTTAATTAAGCGTCTGTTTCTGGGAAAGATTGAAACAGCAATTAGGTCATGTATTAAATCCAGGTTTGGTATCATGGGCTTTAGCGCGAGTAACATTATTTTGGGCCTTTAACAATCTTAATGCAGGATCTCTTAGCTCCTGCCCCACCTCCTCCAGCCTGGCCTGCACTGGAGCAAAGGATGTACCAAGGGAAACTACAGGGAAGAGCGAAGGAAGCTACTCAAGAGCCTCAGGTTGATTTAAAACTACTGCCGGGAAATTTACGCCTCCCCTACGCCTGAAAAATGTTTTTTAAAGGTGTTCTGGTAGATCAGAGCATGAACCACAGGGGAAAAGGACTTAAAAGTATGCACAGTTTGAAAGCGCATTCTTCATAATGTGCGCCTTCTAGGGGGAAAGGCAAAAGTGATGTGAAAAGTGTTAGGTAGGGAAAGCGAAAAGAAGCAAAAGGGAAGAAGTCTTTGTCCTAGAAGACAGTAGATAACCAAAAATTAGAGGGGCAACCCCATCTCCCACCAGCAAAACAGGCAGCAATCCACTAAAGTATCAGAACTTTGCCATTCTGACAGATGAAGGTGTTACTCACTTGGGGTCAGCCTCTGCCTCATTCTCGGGGCCTTTGTAAGCACTGGAACCTGGAGCCCGACGGTGAACCAAACTCTGCTCATCTCTTCTCATCAGAGCTCTCCAGAGGTGTAACTGTGGCGCTCTTTCCCTTTCCTTATTACGCCAGCTTTGTGCTAATTACGTAGTTTTTTCAAAGCAATCTGTATTTATTGTTCAAGGCATACAAAGATGGAGAAGCTATAAAAATAAAGTTAAGAGAACGTTTAGCACAAAAACCAGATGCTACAGTGCTCACTTGTTGAAGTGCAGGGGGAGATAGTAATTCAAAGTAGGCACGCAGAGGTCTTCCAAGCCATCAGGTGGTCTAATGTGGCCTTAGATGGGTGTGAGGTTGTGAGGAGGGGTTTTGGAGGGGCAGGGGAAGGCAGATGGTGTTAATTTTATTACCAAACTTAAAATTATAGATCTCTTCAGCATGTGTTTCACAATAATAACAAGATTTAAAATGAAATTTGACATCTGCAATACTAAGTTATAAGTATAAACTTAAGAATTTTTTATATATCATAAATAGTTGTAGGTATTGTAGAGAGTTCATTTTGCAGAGTGTTCAATGTTAGTGTTTTTCAGCTGTATTAGAAGAAGTACTCCAGCATCTGTGCTTTTAACTGCTGTGAATCTGGCTATTTGACCGAAATTTATGAATTTGGGCACTGGATGAGGAAAAAAATTATGTAGCTTAAAAATGCCTGACATTATGATGCTAGGCATGGTAAGGACATAGTTATAGACTATAGGAGAGTTTTGAAAGTCATTGAACAACATGTACTACTTGTGATGCTTTCTAGCCCTTTGCTGTTTGTTTCAGACACCAGCCCATGTAAGAGAGGACACTGTGAATTACTGAAAGATTTTAGTTGTATCAAGTTAGTATGTAAAAGTTGGTTGATTTAGTCTTGTGGCCATTTTCATATGGAAATATAAAATTCTTTTATTCCCACAGATTCATGATCTAAGAACTGGTGTGATATTACGAGATTGCATCCCTCTGGTAGGAGAAATGAATAGACTGTCACTTTGTGGAATGTGAAACAAATGTAGTTACATCTACAGAGTGGTCTGTTTACATTCTTGTCATCTGCCTGAATGATGAGGGAACATTATGAAGAGTCATATTTAGGCCCTAGTTGGTTGGCTTAATGGTAGAGTGTCAGCCTGGTGTGTGAAGTCCCGGTTTCAATTCCTGGTCAGGGCACATAGGAGAGGTGACCATCTGGTTCTTGACACTCCACCTTCCCCTTCTCTCTCTCTCTCTCTCTTTTCTTCCCATAGTCATGGCTTGAGTGGTTTGAGCACATCAGCTTGGGGCACATGAGATAGATTAGCAAGATAAAATAATCAAATTTAATGTATACATACATGACTTCACATGCATGGGAGGTTCAGAGACAGAAAGTGGACATGGGTATGTAAGACCTTCTGATTAGGGATGAAGTAAGGTGATTTGGGGCTCCAGAATATCACTGCAGGGAGAGCACATGTTCAGAAATTATTAGTTTGCCCTGCCATATATCATAGATAGGTAAAAAGTCATTTATGGTAATAACTCTTATCATGGCGAGGCTTCTAACTTAACTGCTTCTAGATAGTTAAGGTAGGGGCAGAAGTTTCTCTTGAGCCTGCATGATTTCAGCTTCCTATAGCTCAAAATAATCTGCATACCACTGAGGCACATCTTGGGGTGACTTTTCTGAGCCCCACACTTCATAACTACCAGATACTGATCTTTTCACCCAAATTTAACTCTCTGATAGAAGAGACAGTTTGTGTAGTATGGTTGATACTCATGTGGTTACTGGTGATAAGTGACATTCTAACTATATAGTAGATAATAGGTTCCTGATGTGAAATGAGATAGTTTGGGAAATTCCTAAAAATATGACAAAACAGAATGGTCTTCATTTGTGTTTCTTTTTCTAACCTCTTCTTTCTGTTACTTATTCATTCATTTGCAGGTTCATAAGACATTTTGTGCCTGGCCTGTACTTGGTACTAGAATATGAAGATAAGTTCAAGTTTTAAGAACTTGCGTGTACAAGAAGGTCAGGAAAATACATAGTCAAGAGATGGAAAGAGAAAAGAATGGAATAAAGTTTAAGAACATGCTGTGTGACTGGTGGCACCGTGGATAGAGCACCAACCTGGGACGTTGAGGTCTCAGGTTTGAAACCCTGAGTTCACTGGCTTGAGCACGGGCACACCAGCTTGAGCCCAAAGGTTGCTGGTTTGAGCAAGGGGTCACTGGCTCAGCCAGAGCCCCCAGTCAAGGTATATATGAGAAGCAATCAATGAACAAATAAAGTGCTGCAACTACAAGTTGATGCTTCTCTCTCCCTTCCTTTCTCTGTCTCTCTCAAAAACAAACAAATAGAAACAAACAAACAAACAATGCAATGCTACCATAGAATATGCTGAATATTAAAAAAAATACTCAGGCAATGAAAATGCCCTTTTAACCGTGTTAATGTACAGAGCAAGAAGATAAAACAAGAAAGAGCACATGGCAAATGCAAAAGATGGCATTAGGGAAAGGGAAGATATTTAATGGCTACTTAGCTTCCATTTTGTTTACTAAGGAAGAACATCTTCAGACTAAAAAGTCTTGAATAATTAAGATTAAGAAGGATTTAAAATCCATAGTATTAATAGGTAAGGGATCGAATTACTTTAATCACAAATTGTCAATTTTATAGTAACCCTGCAGAGTAACTACTACCCCTTCCCTGCCTCACCCATCTAATTGCATAGCTGAGGAAGCTGAAGCTCAGAGATATGACACAGCCAACAAGCAGCAGTCAGGATTCCCAATAAAACCTGACTCTCCTCAAAGCTGTGTTCTTCCCAGTGTTTCCCATGGCTCCCCAGAGCTGCCTCCAGTCCAGATCCCTAAGGACTCAGGTCTCAGCAACCATAAATTTGTTCTTACTTTTTTCTCAGCTTGGGGCCTTGAATTTTATAAGCTCCCAAAGCCTCAGAACAAAATTCCTTGAACTGAAGACCCAATACTTGAGTTCTGAAGCTTGAATCTTCTAAATTAGAATCAGCTCTTTGAGAGTTACCTAAATTTTCACATTTCAGCCTAAGGTGGAAGTCCTAAGTGCTGACGAGAGAACAGCAATGGAACCCAGACTCCAGTGTCTTGTTCTGAGCCCTCAACCCTCCGTTAAACATGCAGGAATCAGAAGTCCCTTGGGGACAAGAACTCCTGTCCATTCCAGCTATAATGGACATCTGTTTTCTCTGAACTATTGACTTTTACAAGTGTGGTTCTCTCTGCCTGGAGGCCTTTTTCTCTCTTTTACACTCTGCTAACTTCTTCCTCGTTCTTGGAATAAAAGACATTTCTTCCTAGGCTTTCCCCGACCCATAGACCAAGTTGAAAAGTAGTTGTTATTCATTTATATAGTACATCACACCTTTTCTTGATATTGTTTATTGACCTGTAATCTTTTTATTTTACTTCTCTCTTTTCTGCCATACTTAAGTGTCTTTTCCTGCCACATCAGTCATGTGCCTAGCACTGTGCTTGGAACTATACCTATTTGAACTAATGCATGAAGAAATACATGAATGAATGATGAATGAATGAACTGTTAAGATTCTGATGGTAGATATGCGATTTGATAGTGGTATCTAAAATCATATGTCATTAGCAAAGAAAGGCATTACATGATTTTTATTTCTGAATAAATAAAACAATGTACTACATTGTCCAGCCTTCTCCTGCACTGTGAACAGTTATATCTAGCCCCTGTGGTAGGGGAGTAGAGTATGTCCAGAGCGTTATTTAAGTCCATTTCTTTAGCAGCATTATCTCTGACAGTCAGCAGCTTTGGCTTGTGCTGTATGCACAATTAGAGTAATTCTGAATATTTCTATGACATCACACCCTCCTTCTCACTCTCAGAATCAGAATTGTTCATTTTAAGCCTCATATGAATATCAACTTAAAATGCAGATGGATGAATCTTAAAGGCTCATTTTTAAAGATAATGGACTGCCTAAAATTGAATGTGGGTGTCTTTTTTATAACTTATAGAAGAAATAAAAAGGTAGGAACTGATGATGCATCAGTGACTCATAAAAAATAATACAGTTACCATTTTCTCTGTAAAAATGTTTTCATCAGTGATTTCTGATGGAATTAATCATGGCAGTCAAATTCACTTACAGAGTATGTGCTGGGTCTTGTTTTCTTGGTTTCCTGGTCCACTCTCCACCATTCGCATACTGTCCCCCCCCCCCCCGGGGGTATAGCAGACCTGTGTGGACTATGTCATTGTGGTCCTTCCTTCCTACACTTTTGGTTGGATGCAGCTCATGGGAGGCCACTATACGATTGCAGAGGGCAGGAGAGTGAAGTCAGGGTAGCAATTCTCCTGGCTCTCTCCCTGAGGGTTGGCTGTTAATCTCTATTAAATGTCAGACTCTCTGTTAAGTAGCCCTCACCTTATTCAAGTTACCCTGTTTAATTTCTGGTAAATGTTCCCTCCTTGTGCCCCTTTAAGAGTAAGAATACACTAGCCTAGACTTGGGTGCAATAGCAGGCCACCATGCTGAATTTTTCTAATTTTGGCTCACTAATTCCTAGAATTTCTTCATTAAACTCCTCAGATTACCCAATTTAAGTATGCTATCTTTTTCCTTCCCAGAATCTGTCTTACACAGAAATTGCTTGTGGAATGGGAAAGTATACTTTATGACAGCTGTTGATAATAGAATCAAAGGGTTTAAACCTCTTTCTTTGGTGAGATAATTGGGTTATGTTTTGCTTGTATTACACATAAGCTTTTAATATTCCCAAGAGTACCCTATAAAAATAGATAAAAACAGCCTGACCAGGTGGTGGTGCAGTGGATAGAGTGTTAGACTGGGATGTGGAGGACCCAGGTTTGAGACCCCGAGGTCGCCAGCTTGAGTGCGGGCTCATCTGGTTTGAGCATAGCTCACGAGCTTGGACCCAAGGTCTCTGGCTCGAGCAAGGGGTTACTCGGTCTGCTGAAGGCCCACGGTCAAGGCACATATGAGAAAGCAATCAATGAACAACTAAGGTGTTGCAAGGAAAAACTGATGATTGATGCTTCTCATCTCTCTTCATTCCTGTCTGTCTGTCCCTATCTATCCCTCTCTCTGACTCTCTCTGTCTCTGTAAAAAAAATAAATAAAAAGATAAAAATAAATGCATGCATGCAGAGGTCTACTCAAGAGCATTTCAAAGAAGGAAGATGTGACGCATGAAATAAATCAAACCACAAACAGCAGGCTGATAAAAGATGATATGTCAGACTTAGTTGTTTAATAGAAAGTCAAGTTTCTATAACTATTCCATTAATTACTCATGTTTTTTATTCACTCACATAGTATTTGATTTATGCAGAAGTTTTTTATAAAAATAAACATGCAAAAATATGTAACATGCACAAACATTTTTCAGTCGCACTTTTCCTGGCTCCTAACTAAAAAGGACCAACAGTTCAGTCTACTTTGCTTGCAAAGTAGTAAGGCAGTGGTGTGATGTAGTGTGATTGATCACACAGAAAGTTAGTATTTGATGAGTTGAGAGGGACTCCTGGGGAAACTGGGGCTGACAAGTCAAGATAAAGAATTGCTATCAAGAAAATTATCTGAAGGTGAAAGAGATTTAGTACTGCATTGTGAAGATGGGTGGTTGCTCTATATGCAATGTCAAGGGTAGGCAGAGAGAACAGGAGAGATGAGAGGATATTAGTTCTGTCTAGGATAAGAAAATCTGCACTTCTGGATCAAAGACAAATCAAGAGTGTCATTAAAAAAACATGCCTTCCAATATTTCAATAAGCTTGCTGCTTATTTGAAATGAATATAAAATACTATATATACACTAAGAAGCACTGTAGTTAAACTTTATGTTTATGTCCTTTTTGTTTGTAGGGTGTACATTGTAGTGATTTGCTGTTGGCTTAATGGAAGCAAACAGGTTTTGAACTTGATTCCTTTAACAAGAAGGATTCATGCATTTGACAGTCATGTTCAAAGTGCTTGCAATTTCTTTCTGCTTAGCACTGGGGATCCAGTGGTGAATAAGGCGAAATAATCCTTGCTCTCAAGAGACGGAGGAAGCACTTTAGTTGTTTAGTGCTCCCTGAACCCTGGAGGAAGGGAGAAGGGTATGTGACCAGAGATTAAATAGACAGTAATAATGGTCTTGTTTTTATAACATTAGAATAAAACTCCTTTCCATTACCATTCCCCTAAAATAGTCTACAAAATTGTTAATTGTGTTGATTGTTAATTTCTAAATACCCGAGTCCAGTTTTTCCCATGGATAAACTGTATGTAATAAAATATATATTCTGGAATTTTCTTTATTTTCACCTTCCTAGGATGAATTTAAAAATGTACTCTTCTGAATATTCCATGCTGCCTGGAATAGTTACATGCCATTTTCATTTCTAACACTTCTGTTTTAGTAGAATTGTGCTTTAATCCAAATATTTTTTATTATTTTGAAGCAAAATGTAGAAGTTAAATTAGATACTTCATATAGAGCTTAGCTTGAATAGGAGCAGTTCCATTTGGTAAAAGTGCATCATCTTAGAACAGGAAGTGGAGGAAATTACTGCATATGCTCTGGACTCAAGCACACAATCTACTTGACTCAGAAGTTAATTTATGTTGCTGGCATTTTTAATAGAAATGGATTAGTCTACCTCTCACTAGCTGGGGCATCAGGCACTATTCCACCAGCAAAAAGATTCAGGAAAATGAGGTATGTAAAATCTATTGATTTTCATGACCTAACCAATATTTGAGTACTATCGGGGCAGGAGCTAGTTATACATTTTTCTAGAACTGGCATCTATGTGAATATTGTGTGTGATTACAATTTTAAAAATCAGACATGAAAATGTTGGTGAATAAACATTCATTAGTGCTAATTATAGATAAATGGATGTTCTTAATAAATACTTTTTTAAACTGCTCTGACTTTGCAATGTGTACCCTTTAACAGGAACAAAACTCTCTTTTGTTCACATAGTGCTTTGGGCTGTTCCTCTTTCTAGTAGATGATTTTTCTAGGTTATATATGTGATTAATATAGAATTCTGTAATATATGGCTTCATCAAATCCATTCTAGAGAGGTCATATAACCTAGCAACATCTAATAACTTTCTTGAAAGACTTCAAATGTTTATTATTTAAAAAGTTGTTTTACACACTTTTCTTTTGTATCTGAAAGTCAGAGGTTAAGCAACAGCACTTGTGAGAAAATATACATAGATTTTTGGTTGCTTCTAAGGGAAGATAAGGAGGCAGCAAAGCATGCATTTTGCTATGTCAACATGCAAGCAGGTTTTCCCTTCTTTCCTACCCATGCAAGGAGTACTACCTTCATTGTTCAAGCAGTAGTTATCTTCCTGAAACAATCAGAAATACCTCTTTAAACATTCTACATCTCGTTTTTCTGTTGACAGAGTGCTAAAGAGATGATAATAATCTGGTCTTTTTTTTAAAAAAAATAATGATGTCATTGCATATGGTTAATATCTGTTGTCTCAATGAGGAAGATGAGATGCTTTAAAACTGATAACATTTTCTATGAAAATGATTTTGCTATTCCTTCAAAAGGATGGAAGTTATAGGTATGAAAGCCTGATAAGTTAGAAGGAAATAGGGAATGTCATTAAGATTAGAAGCTTGCTAAAACAGAACTTACCATTATTCAAATAAATAGGCATTTAAATCATAAATTGTTAATTTAACATTTTTAGAATTAGAGATGTTACAACTCAGGCTTATTCTACCTCAATGTAAATTTGGAGGTGTTATATGAAAAAAATAAAAGTTTGAAAAGTAGATTAAAAATTGAGATATGAGTAAAGCTACTGATTATATTTGTTCTTTCCGTAAAAATACAGAAACCATTTACATCAATTACCATTGCAGTTCTTGCCTTTCCATGAGTCTTCTAATTGAGTAACAGCTGAAAAATGATAAAGTCAATGTCTTCTTGTTCATATAAATACACATTCTCTTAACTATATAAAACAATGAAACCCCAATTTAAGCACTTTCCATATTATAATTTCAACTGACCAAAAAAAAAAAAATCCTGTAATGTAGCCTAGAATAATTATTTCTCCCAGTTTTAGGAAGAAATAGAACAGAAACACAGGCTTGGTTCTTAGTCTTTTGGTACTTGGTACCATTTTTGTCAATTTTATGTCTTCGTGTTTTTTTTTTGGTTACATGGGAACTTCTCTGCAAGTTCTCATTCTCAGTACTTTCAGTTCACTTTTATAAATCCCCTAATCCTTATTTTTTTCTCCCTTAAATTTTTTTTATTGTTTTTTCAAAGCATTATCTATGTTCAGCAGATACTTCCCCTTCCCCTAATTATTGAACTTCCTCTTGTGTCAATAACAGAAATTATAGAATGTTAATATATACAGAAGACAAGAGAGAAAGTGAAGGCTAAAGAAGTTATTAGAAGCCATAAAAGTGACAGAGAGAAAGAGAGCTCAGAATTTCAGAAGGAAGATGATAGGTGGTTGCTCATGTAACAGATTTTGGTGACATCTTGTCTCTTCTACCTCATCCATCCTGTTACCTCAGAAATAATGCTGCTGTTCTCAGAGGCAGATTTAACAGTGGGCACACCAGGCTCACAACCTGTGCTCCGACTTCTGAAGGGCCTCACAAAACCCCAACTTTACACTTTTTTCTAATGACACCAAGTTCGGTTTCTTATGTGCAGTTATAACATTAATAGTACATAATATTTTTTATTTATTTTAAAATATGGTTAAAATGTATTTTTTTTCCCCTTGTCTCTCTCTTTTTTTTTCAGTGGCCCAATATTTTCTTCTGTGTCTGGGGCCTCAACTGACCTTAATCTGCCTCTGACTGTTCTAGAAACTCACCTCTAAGAATCACCTTGTGGCTAATTCTCAGGGAAAATTCCACTGCTTTGAAAAAAATGTTAAAGTAATAATTATATTTTTTAATGGAAAAGAATATCTAAAAATCACTAGCAATTTGAGGAGAAACTCTGATATAAAATATAGAAAACAAATCAAAAAACATAAAAAACAACTTAGGAGTAAATTTTCTGAAGTACTTTTTTATTATTAATTTTATTGGGGTGACATTGATAAATCAGGGTACATATGTTCAGAGAAAATATCTCTAGGTTATTTTGACATTAGATTATGCTGCATTCCCATCACTCAAAGTCCAATTGTGTTCCCTCACCTTCTAACTGCCTTTCTTTGTGCCTCACCTTCTAACTGCCTTTCTTTGTGCCTTTCCCCTCCCCCAACCACCTCCTTCTCCTCCCCCCCCCCCAACCACAACACTCTTTCCTGTCTCTGAGTCTCATTTTTATGTCCCACCTATGTATGGAATTATATAGTTCATAGTTTTTTCTGATTTACTTATTTTGATCAGTATAATGTTATCAAGGTCCATCCATGTTGTTGTAAATGATCCTATGTCACCATTTCTTATGGCTGAGTAGTATTCCATAGTATATATGTACCAAAGCTTTTTAATCCACTCGTCCACTGACGGACACTTGGGCTGTTTCCAGATCTTCACTACTGTGAACAATGCTGCCATAAACATGGGGGTGCATTTCTCCTTTTGAAACAGTACTATGGTGTTCTTAGGGTATATTCCTAAAAGTGTGATAGCTGGGTCAAAAGGCAGTTTGATTTTTAATTTTTTGAGGAGTCTCCATACTGTTTTCCACAGTGGCTGCACCATTCTGCATTCCCACCAGCAGTGCAGGAGGGTTCCCTTTTCTCCACATCCTCTCCAGCACTTATTCTGTGTTGTTTTGTTGATGAGCACCATTCTAACTGGTGTGAAGTGATATCATATTGTGGTTTTAATTTGCATTTCTCTAATGATTAGTGATGTTGAGCATTTTTTCATATGCCTATTGGCCATCTGTACGTCCTTTTTGGAGAAGTGTCTATTCATTTCTTTTGTCCATTTTTTTATTGGATTGTTTGTCTTCCTGGTGTTGAGATTTACAAGTTCTTTATAAATTTTGGTTAATAACCCCTTATCAGACGTATTGTCAAATATGTTCTCCCATTGTGTAGTTTGTCTTTTTATTCTGTTCTTTTTTATTTTTTATTTTTTGTATTTTTCTGAAGCTGGAAACGGGGAGAGACAGTCAGACAGACACCCGCATGCACCCGACCGGGACCCACCCAGCACGCCCACCAGGGGTGACGCTCTGCCCACCAGGGGGTGATGCTCTGCCCCTCCGGGGCATTGCTCTGTTGCGACCAGAGCCACTCTAACACCTGGGGCAGAGGCCAAGGAGCCATCCCCAGCGCCCGGGCCATCTTTGCTCCAATGGAGCCTCGGCTGCAGGAGGGGAAGAGAGCGACAGAGAGGAAGGAGAGGGGGAAGGGTGGAGAAGCAGATAGGTGCTTCTCCTGGTGTGCCCTGGCCGGGAATCGAACCCGGGACTTCTGCACGCCAGGCCGATGCTCTACCACTGAGCAAACCGGCCAGGGCCTTTATTCTGTTCTTATTGTCTTTAGCTGAACAAAAGCTTTTTAGTTTGATATAGTCCCATTTGTTTATCCTGCCTTTTATTTCACTTGCCCGTGGAGATAAATCGGCAAATATATTGCTGCAAGAGATGTCAGAGAGCTTACTGCCTATATTTTCTTCTAATATGCTTATGGTTTTATGGCTTACATTTAAGTCTTTTATCCATTTTGAGTTTATTTTTGTGAATGGTGTAAGTGGTGGTCTAGTCTCATTTTTTTGCAGGTAGCTGTCCAATTCTCCCAACAGCATTTGTTGAAGAGGCTGTCTTTACTCCATTGTATGCTCTTACCTCCTTTGTCAAATATCAGTTGTCCATAAAGGTGTAGGTTTATTTCTGGGTTCTTTGTTTTGTTCCGTTGATCTACATGCCTGTTCCTATGCCAGTACCAGGTTGTTTTGAGTACAATGGCCTTGTAATATAACTTAATATCCAGAAGTGTGATACCTCCCACTTTATTCTTCCTTTTCAAGATTGCTGAGGCTATTCGTGTTCTCTTTTGGTTCCATATAAATTTTTAGAATATGTGTTTTATATCTTTGAAGTATGTCATTGGTATTTTAATTGGTATTGCATTGAATTTATAAATTGCTTTGGGTAATATAGATATTTTAATGATGTTTATTCTTCCTAACCATAAGCATGGTATATGCTTCCACTTGTTTGTATCTTCCCTGATTTCTTTTATCAATGTTTTATAATTTTCTGAGTACAAGTCTTTAATCTTCCTGGTTAAATTTACTCCTAGATACGTTATTTTTTTGGTTGCAATGGTAAAGGAGATTGCTTCCTTAATTTCCCTTTCTGACAGTTGATTGTTAGTGTATAAAAATGCCTCTGATTTCTGAGTATTACTTTTATATCCAGCCACCTTGTTGAATTCATTTATCAGGTCCAGTAGTTTTTTGACTGAGACTTTATGGTTTTCTATATACAATATCATATCATCTGCAAATAATGATAGTTTTACTTCTTCTTTTCCAATTTGGTTGCCTTTTATTTTTTTTTCTTATCTGATTGCTGTGGCTAGGATTTCCAGAACAATGTTGAATAAAAGTGGCGAAAGGGGACTCCCCTGCCTTGTTCCTGATCTTAAGGGTATTGCTTTTAATTTTTGCCCATTGAGTATGATGTCAGCTATGGGTTTGTCATAGATGGCCTTTTTCATGTTGAGGTATGTTCCCTGTATTCTCCCTTTGCTGAGAGTTTTGATCATAAATGGGTGCTGTATTTTATCAAATGCTTTTTCTGCATCTATTGAAATTATCATGTGGTTTTTCTCCTTCCTTTTGTTTATGTGATGAATCACATTGATTGATTTGTGAATATTGTACCAGCCTTGCCTCCCCAGAATAAATCCTACTTGATCATGGTGTATGATTTTTTCCATATATTGCTGGATCTGGTTTGCTAATATTTTTTTAGGATTTTAACATCTAAATTTATGAGGAATATTGGCCTATAATTTTCTTTCTTTGTGTTGTCTTTACCTGGTTTTTGAATCAGAATAATTCTCGCCTCATAAAAGATGCTCGGAAGTCTTCCTTCCTCTTGAATTTTTTGAAATAGCTTGAGAAGGATAGGAGTTAGTTCTTCTTTGAATATTTGGTAGAATTCACTTGAAAAGCCATCAGGCCCAGGACTTTTCTTTTTTGGGAGTCTTTTGATAACTGTATCAGTCTCATTTGTTGTAATCAGTCTGTTTAGGTTTTCTGATTCTTCCAGAGTAATTTTGGAAGATTATATGTTTCAAGGAATTTGTCCATTTCACCTAGGTTGTCTAGTTTTTTGGCATACAGTTCTTCATAGTATTTTCTTACAATATTTTGTATTTCTGTCATGTCAGTTATTTCTCCACTCTCATTTCTAATTTTATTTACTTGACCTCTCTCTTTTTTTCTTGGTAAGACTGGCTAAGGTTCATCGATCTTGTTTACCTTTTCAAAGAATCAGTTCCTGGTTTCATTGATTCTCTGTATTGTTTCTTTGGCCTCTACGTCATTTATTTCCACTCTGATCTTTATTATTTTCTTCCTTCTACTTCCTCTGGGCTTTACTTGCTGTTCTTTTACTTTTTCTTTTAGATGCAAGGTCAGGTTGTTTATTTGAACTTTTTCTAACTTCTTAAGGTATGCCTGTAATGCTATGAACTTCCCTCTCAGGACTTCTTTTGCTATGTCCCATAAATTTTGAGTTGATGTATGCTCATTATCATTCATTTCTAAAACTATTTTATTTTCTTCTTTGGTCTCATTGTTAACTCATTTGTTATTTAATAACATGCTATTTAGTTTCCAAGTGTTTGAGTATTTTTCAGTTTTTCTGTTGTGGTTGAGTTCTATTTTCATGGCATTGTGATCAGAGAAAGTGCTGGATATGATTTCAATCTTCTTAAATTTGTTGAGACCGCTTTTGTTCCCTAACATGTGGTCTATTCTAGAGAATGTACCATGAGCACTTGAAAACAATGTATATTCTGCTGCTTTGGGGTGAAAGGTTCTGAAGATATCTATTAAATTGAGTTGATCTAGTGTGTCCTTTAAGTCTACTGTTTCTTTGTTAATTTTTTTTCTTGAGGACCTATCTAATGATGTTAGTGTGGTATTGAAATCCCCTACTATTATAGTGTTGCTATTGATCTCGCCCTTTAAATCCATCAAAGTCTGTTTTATATATTTAGGTGCTCCTATATTAGGTGCATAGATATTTATAATGGTTACATCCTCCTGTTGGATTGCTCCCTTTATCATTATATAATGACCTTCTTTATCTCTTATGATAGCCTTTGTTTTAAAGTCCATTTTGTCTGATATAAGTATTGCTACCCCAGCTTTTTTTTTCATTTCCATTTGCATGAAATATTTTTTCCATTCTTTTATCTTCAGTCTATGTGCATCTTTTGTTTTAAGGTATGTCTCCTGTAGACAGCATATGTACGGGTCCTGTTTTCTTATCCACACAGCTACCTTATGTCTTTTGATCGGATCATTAATCCATTTACATTTAAGGTTATTATTGATATGTAGTTGTTTATTACCATTTTATTCTTTAAAACTGTATTCTTCTTTTGCTATATTCTTTTTCACCTTTAATCTGTTTACAACAGGCCCTTAGCATTTCTTGCAGCATTGATTTGGTTGTAGTGAATTCCTTGAGTTTTTTTTTTTTTTTTTGTCTGGGAAGCTTTTTATTTTTTCTTCAATTTTAAATGATAGCCTTGCTGGATAAAGTAGTCTTGGTTGTAGGCTCTTGTTCTGCATTACTTTGAATATTTCTTTTCTTTTTTTGTATTTTTCTGAAGCTGGAAATGGGAAGGCAGTCAGACAGACTCCCGCATGTACCCAACCGGGATCCACCCGTCATGCCCACCAAGGGGCCTCGCTCTGTTGCAACCCGAGCCATTCTAGCACCTGAGGCAGTGGCCATATAGCTATCTTGAGCACCCAGGCCAACTTTGCTCCAATGGAGACTTGGCTGTGGGAGGGGAAGAGAGGGACAGAGAGGAAGGAGAGGGGGAGGGGTGGAGAAGCAGATGGGTGCTTTTCCTATGTGCCCTGGCCTGGAATCGAACCTGGGACTCCTGCACACCAGGGTGACTCTCTACCACTGAGCCAACTGGCCAGGGCTATTTTGAATATTTCTTGCCATTCCCTTCTGGCTTCAAGTGTTTCTGTTGAGAAGTTGGAAGTCATCTTTATGAGGGCTCCTTTGTAGGTGATAGCCTTTTTTTTTCTAGCATCTTTTAATATTTTCTCTTTATCACTTAGCTTTGTGTATTTTAATTATGATGTGTCTTGGTGTAGATTTCCTTGGGTTTCTCTTTAATGGAGTTCTCTGTGCTTCTTGAACTTGTGAGATGTTTTCCTGCTTTAATTTAGGGAAATTTTCAGCTATGATATATTTGAACAAAGTCTCTATTCTTTGTTCTTTCTCTTCTTCTTTACGAAGCCCTATGATGTGGATAGTATTTCTCTTCATGCTCACAGAGCTCTCTTAGAGTTTCCTCAGACTTTTTGAGTTTCTTTTCTTTTTTCTGCTCTGCTTCTGTGCCTTCATTTATCTTGTTCTCTAACTCGCTGATTCTATTCTCAGCTTCATCCATCCTGCTTTTCATTCCTTCCATTGTGTTCTGTATTTCTGATATTGTATTTATCATTTCTGACTGGTTCTTTTTTATTATTTCAATGTCCTTTTTAATATTTGCTATCTCTTTATTTAGGTGTTCATAATGATTGTCTATTGTTCTAAGATCAATGAGCATCCTAACAATCGTTATTTTAAACTCTGCATCTGGTAATTTGGTTATATCTGACTCATTCAGGTCCTTTTCTGGGAATTTCTCTTGATTCATTTGTGTTGCATTTCTCTGCCTTCCCATTTTGTCTGTGTAAAAGAAGGTTTTGGCCGCTGGAGTTCACTGGTTGTGGCCTCTGTGTTCCCTAGGTGTGGTCTGTCTGCAGGCCCGCCATCCCTCTGCTGCTGTTATCTAGGGCATTTGGGTATGGGGATTGCTGGTGCCAGCCCACTGGGGCTGTTGCTGTGGTTTCTGCCTCTCCATCATGGGAGGGGTTTTGATCACGTGCTTGGGTGTACAAGCCTCGGTGGCCTCAGCCATATCCCCGCCCCTGCGGGTGGGTTAATGCGATATGCCCAGCCACAAGCCTTGGCCCTGACGACAGTGGTGAGCACCTTTGCTCAGCTGTTTGTCTCTGCCTGATTCCAGGCTTTTGCCCCGCCCCTGTGGGAGAAGCCTGCTTGTGGAACGGCTGCAAACCTTGGCTCCATGGGCCAGGCGGGGCTGTGTGCTCTTGCTCAGTCATGGGACTCTGCCTGTTCTGGGCTTTTGCTCCAGCCCTGTGGGAGGAGCTGGCTTGGGCATCAGGCCACAAACCTCGGTTCCTGTGGGCTGGGAGAGGCTGTGCTCCTGTGCCCTTGCTCAAGGGCAGGTCTCTGCCCCTTCCGGGCTTGTTCCCTCCCCCTGCAGGCTGGATTGCAGACGGCATGCAGCTGGGTTTGACCATTTTCACACGTCCCCTCCACCCCAGCCCGGCAAGACTGAGCTCACACCTGGGCTCAGTGGTGGCCAGCCAGCTTCCGCCCTTGCCAACAGAACTGCGCTTCCACATCCTGCCACCACTGCCCTTGGGCAAGCCTTCAGCCGTGTGAGTGGGGGCACTGCAGATCATACCCTAACACTCAATACAGTAGACCCAAAAGCTCCCTCCTTTTAAACGACTCTGCTCTAAGTACCATGAGAGCTTGTTTGGTTGGTGTCCTGCTTCCCTTTGCTGGTATTGCTGTTTCCAGGAGAAATATTCACTTCAGATTTGGGAAGTGACTCAGCCCAGGGGTTAGGTTGGTTGTCCCTCAAAGTGTTTCTCCCTGTGCCTCCTAGATTATACTCTCTTCCTGCTGCTCCAGTCCTCTCCTCTCTCCCCGTCATCCAGAGCCTCAGGTGAGTGGTTGTGACAGAGGTTTTCTGTGCAGTCCCTTTAAGAAGAATCCCGGTTCTGAGAAATCAGTGTCTTTCTCACAAACAGTATCCTAACTTGTTTCCAGCTAAATACTGTCCATATGCCTCTTCTAGGCTCTGGCACTGCAGGCTAGGGCTTTGTTCCTGAGGCTCAGGACCCTCCCCTCTCTGCTAAACTAACTTCCTGCCACGCAAGTCTCTCCGGGTTGCCATTTGCTCCAGGGAGCTAGGCAACCCTCTCCATGTTTCCGCTTTTTCTACTAGTCTCAGTGTGGCTTCTTCAGTGTTCCTTGGTTGAAGAATCTTAGTCCAAAGTTGATTTTTTCAGATAATGGTTCTTAAAATTAAGTTGTAATCCACTTTGGTTCTGGGAGGTGGAAGTTGGTATGTCCGCCGACTCCACCCCCATCTTGTCCTCCCTGAAGTATTTTTATCAGTGTAGTGTATATCACAATATCTCCAGAATTGGACAAGACAAGATAGTATGTTTTTGAAGGCAGAAAAGTATTATATAAGAAACATTTGAGGAACAAAATGATGTTTTTGACAATTAAAATATAATAGAGAAAAATTTCAAAAGATATATTAGAGCATAAAGTTAAAGAAGTATCTCAGAGTATAATGCAAAACAATAATTTTAAAATAAGAAGAAAAGATAAGAAAATTTAAAAATTAATCCAGAATGTCCAACATCCAATAAAGAGTTCCAGGAAACAATACTAAAAACAGGAAACAAAATCATTAGAAAATAAGTAAAAATGTTTCTCAGAAAAGGACACATTTTTTCAAATTAAAAAGTATACTGAATACTCTGAATGATGGAAGAAAAGATATTTCTTTGAATAAAATCATGTGAATTTTAGGTCAACACACGAGAATATCCAGAATCATTTCTCAATAGCAACTATAAAAACTATAACAGAAGAACATTCAAAATTATTGTCAACCTAGAGTTCTCTACCCAACCAAACTACTAATTAAGTTTGGCGGTAGCATAAAGTCATTTTTGGATATGCAAAATTTCAAGAAATTAACCTCCCAGGTATGCTTTCTCAGTCATTGGAGAGTGTGTGTTGTGATAGAACATGGAACTTAACTAAGAAAAAGTAGAATCTGGGATACAGAAAACAAAAAATCTGACATAAATGTGAATCCTTGAAATGATACTAAAAGGAAGATTCAAACAACATACATTCATCAGATCTAGACAGCAACCAGTCCATATTAGCAGGTTAGAAGGCTACAGAAGAGATTCTTCAAGAAGCTAAAACCGAAAAAAACGCATAGTATGTTGAATGCATTAAAGGAAGACTTACAATAAAGAAGATAATTTTCATTCTAATCATAGGTACCTAGAACATTAAGCATATAGAACAGGGGTTGGGAACCTATGGCTTGTGAGCCAGATGTGGCTCTTTTGATGGCTGAATCTGGCTTGCAGACAAATTTTTAATAAAAAAATAATAATGTTAAAAATATAAAACATTCTCATGTATCATATTACAATCCATTTGTTTCCTACCACTCACATTCATGGTTGCAGGTGGCTGGAGCCAATCACAGCTGTCCTCTGGGACAACACCAAATTTTTATTGGATAATGTGCAAAGTACACGGGTTGTTGTATGGCTCTCATGGAATTACATTTTAAAATATGTGGCATTCATGGCTCTCTCAGCCAAAAAGTTTCCCAACCCCTGATATAGAGAAAGAGAATTTTTAACAGCTAGGTTTCAGGACATAGGGAAGCTATACCAGAAAAGACACTATAGCATACAACTTGTGTAGTTATGACTAGCACTTGCATTGTCCTAATGTAAATAATTATCTAACAAAAATCATGATATAACTATACTTGAATGATATGGAACCCCGAAGCTTGTTTGTGTGTGTCTATGTGAGTGTGAAGATATGGTGCAAGATTGTGAAAGTTGAATCCTGAAATTTTGCATTGGGAACTCCATAGATAATGCCAAACCTGGAAAATAAAAAAATAGCAAGTCATATGGATATAATTAGTTAAATTATCAGATAATTAGCTAAAGGAGTTAAAATGTATTGCTTCTGGGGATCTAAAAATGGGGAAAATAAAGAACAAAGGATTGCTGCTTTTTATAACAAGCTTATAGAGTCCTTAAAATATTCACATGAATAACATTGATAAAATTAAGGTAGAATTGAAAACAAAAAAATAGCTAGAGACAACAAAATAGTTTTAGAAGTTATTTTCTTATTATTTAATGAAAGTTCCATATACATTTTCTAAAGACCCAGCTTAGAAATTATTAATGTCTGGCTATTGGCTCTTTAGTTAATTTACAAAGTTGTCTTTTTAGTTTTTTTATTTTTATTTATTTTTTCTGAAGCTGGAAACGGGGAGAGACAGTCAGACAGACTCCCGCATGTGCCTGACTGGGATCTACCCAGCATGCCCACCAGGGGGTGACACTCTGTCCACCAGGGGGCAATGCTCTGTCACGACCAGAGCCACTCTAGTGCCTGGGGCAGAGGCCAAGGAGCCATCCCCAGCGCCCAGGCCATCTTTGCTCCAATGGAGCCTCGGCTGCAGGAGGGGAAGAGAGAGACAGAGAGGAAGGAGAAGGGGAGGGGTGGAGAAGCAGATGGGCCCTTCTCCTGTGTGCCCTGGTGGGGAATCGAACCCGGGACTTCTGCACGCCAGGCCGATGCTCTACCACTGAGCCAACCGGCCAGGGCCTACAAAGTTGTTTTTTTTAATAAAACATTAGCTTGGTTGGTTTTGAAGAGGACTTGGATGGCTAAAGGATTGTGTTGAATGAAAATCTGTGAAAAACCTTTGCGAATATGGAAGCATACTCCTCAAGCTCCTAGGATAACCATAATCTATTTCTTAGTTGCTGGGATTTTGCTATCTTATTTAGGCATCACTCTACTATAGACAGACAGCATTGCCTGGAGATTTGGAACAATATGGATCAGGGCTAATAGGGAAAGAGATTTAGGTTCTCTAGGCTTGGTTGCTTTGTAAGGGAAAATGGTTTATAAGGTCTTTTGGTCTAGTTAAATTCTCTTCATACTGGGGAATTTATTATTATCTTTAAAGTGGGAGGGCTCTTAGAGCATTTATAAAGAGAGGAGCCTTCAGCTACATCAATAATCAATCGAACAATTTTTCCTTCTTTTCAGGCCCCCCCTGTAACCTGACCCTTTCCTATTCTTCAGGAGCCATCCTTTATGGTTTCCAGTTAGTGATAATGATAAGGCTTATGCCCTTTAAGTTCAAAAAGACCTTAGGACATAAAGTTATGAGTCAGTAAGAAAAAAAAAGATCTGCACTGTAGAATTTTGATCAGAGGAGGAATCAATTTCTCTTCATATCACAGACTGAATGAAGGCTGGCCACCTCTTTGAAAACTGTCTCTATCACAGAAGGATTCCTTCCCACCTCCCATCTTGATGACAATGTCTCAAATTTTCAATAATGCTTAGAAAAACACCTTGCAGAGTTCAAGCATTAGTGATTGCCATTAATGAATCATATGCCATAGCATATAGTTGATCCCTCTCCTGAAAAAACTCACCGCCTGAACCTGACTCCTGTATCACCTTCCCAAATACACTCTCACATAACTCCTGCTAATTCTTTTGTTTTTAGCAAGTCATTTTCTCCTGTAAACTAGATGACCAATGTTACAGGTTTATTATGACAATTAAACAGCTGATAACAAGGCATTGTGCTAATTGCCCATTTTTATTTTAGACCACAAGAATATATAAGCAGAAGCATCTCTTTTTTTTCACATTGGTTTTTCTGGGCCTAATATGATATCTTGCATTGGCATAGGAAGGGCTCAATATGTATGTAAAACTTGAATGCTCTTTCTTATGTCTATACCATCTGTAATTGAAAAACACACATTGATCTCTATGTGAATGTCACAGAGAGATTAAGGGAATTGCCAGTATTTGCCCCAAATTGGAATGTTAAAATATACAATGTGCTTGGCTTTTTTAAAGGAGTTCTTGAAATCCATTAACAAATAAATGCATCTTCATTTTATATTATAGTTGGTCTAGAGACAATGAGACAACATCTAATATACTTAAAGATTGCATTAGATGGCAAGTCATTTGGCACACTAAATTGCTCTTAATATGATTTGTTCACAATTTTTCTATTGTATTACAGACGAGGCACCGACAACAGACTGGCCCACCGGCGGCAGACAGTTCTTCGTGAGAAGGGGAGAAGGTTAGCTAACCGAGGACCTGCGTACATGTTTAACGATCACTCAACAAGCCTATCTGCTGAGGAGGAACGCTTTTTAGATGCAGCTGAGTATGGCAACATCCCAGTGGTGAGAAAGATGTTAGAAGAATGCCTGTCACTCAATGTTAACTGTGTGGATTACATGGGCCAAAATGCCCTGCAGTTGGCAGTGGCCAACGAGCATCTGGAAATTACAGAACTTCTACTCAAGAAAGAAAATCTCTCTCGTGTTGGGGATGCCTTGCTTTTAGCTATTAGTAAAGGTTATATCCGGATTGTGGAAGCCATCCTCAGTCATCCAGCTTTTGCTGAAGGAAAGAGGTTAGCGACCAGTCCCAGCCAGTCTGAACTCCAGCAAGATGATTTTTATGCCTATGATGAAGATGGGACACGGTTCTCCCATGATGTGACTCCAATCATTCTGGCTGCCCACTGCCAGGAATATGAAATTGTGCACACTCTCTTGCGGAAGGGTGCTCGGATTGAACGACCTCATGATTATTTCTGCAAGTGCAGTGAATGTAACCAGAAACAGAAACATGACTCCTTTAGCCACTCCAGATCTAGGATTAATGCCTATAAAGGTCTAGCAAGTCCAGCTTACCTGTCATTGTCTAGTGAAGATCCAGTCATGACAGCTTTAGAGCTTAGTAATGAGCTGGCAGTGCTGGCCAACATTGAGAAAGAGTTCAAGGTAGGTCTTTAACAAAAAGGACTTTACCCTCTGCAGGTCAAATTCAAGGTATATTTACAAGCTTCCACTTTGTGCTCACCATGTGATTTTATGTTTCTTTTATTTTCCCCCCAAAAGCTCTTTGCTATAATTATATGCAGCAAAAGTTGCGATTACTATCATTTAGAGATATTTTGCTATATACTATATACATTTTACAGTTATTATGCCTAATCTTTATCACAACCTTGAAAAGATATCAGTTCCTTTTCAGATGAAGAAATGGAGGTATATAGAGGTTAGGTAAGGTCCAAGATCAACAACAGGTAAATGACAGAGCTGGGATCAGAATCCAGATATGCTGTGCTCTAAAACCCAACATCTTTCTTGTATAAAACATTTTTTCTGTTGTCAGCGCATGGTGATTGATGCTGTTGAGGTCAGACATGCTGAAGGAAGTCATAGTTTGACTTGACAGATAGATGCATACCTTTTGCTCAGTATAAATATTAACATTTAAAAACAGAATTCTTAAATTGGTCCATCTGATGTATCCAATGGCCTCTAAATGCTATGATGATTTGATGCCCCTGATCACCTACTTTTAAAATAAGTGAAGAACCTCTCCTTTAATGTTCAGAATAGCTACATCTTTCTTTTTTTCTCCTTGAGCTTGTATTTTCAGTCTAATTACCTCCACAAGTGTGATTCCTAATGCAATAGCCTTTTATTGTAGTTTCTCATAATCACTATATATATGAAATTATATATACCTATATATGTTTTTATGAAACATATTTATATAAAATTTTTGATTTTTTAAATTTCCTATTATAAGGTTTGGAAATTAAAAATATTTCAGAAAAAGTTAATTATATTATTTGTGCATTTGAACAAAACCACATAATTAAACATTATTGTTTAATAATAACATACAAATTTTGAAAAAAAATTGAATATATAACACTTCTTATTGGAAATGAATTTTTAGTGGGATTAATCATATTCACACTTTTGTTATGTAGTTAATGAAAAAAAAGGTATATCCTGATAAATATCTTGGTAAAGAAACTAGCATGGTACTTTGGATTTTGTTAATAGCTTTTTGAATTATTAAAGATTTTATAAAATAAAATTAAAAGACGGTTCACTGTAGGTGGGGTATTTTTTATACGATTTGATAGCTACCTTACTAAATTACATGCACTGAATCTGAAAGAAATCACATAAAAGTTTTCATTTTTTCAATGTTTATTTCATTGATTTTAGAGAGAGGAAGGGGGAGAGAAAGAGAGAGAGAGACAGGAATATTGATCTGTTCTTGCATGTGCCCTGATCAGGAATTGAACTGGCAATCTCTGTGCTTCAGGGCAATATTCTAATTAATTGAGCCATTTGTCCAGGGCTCACATATAAGTTTTATTCACCCTGGCCATTTGGCTCAGTGAATAGAGCATTGGCCCAGTATATGGACGGCCGTGGTCTCAATTCCAAGTCAGTGCACACAGGAGAACTGGCTATCTGCTTCTCTTCTCCCTCTCCCCCTTCTCTCCCTCTCCTTTTTCTCTCCCTCTCCCCTTCTTGCAACCAGGGGCTTGGTAAGTTCGAGCATTGGCCCTGGATGCTGAGGATAGCTGATTCAGCATTGGCCCCAGACAGGGGTTACCAAGCGGATCCCACTTGAGGCTCCCGAGGGAGTCTGTCTATCTCCCCTCCTCTAAATTAAAAAAAAAAAAGGGGGGGGAGTTTTATTCATGCATGTTAGTCAATGTCCTTTAAAAATTTTGAATCTTGGAAACCATTCCAAATCACATTGAAAAGAATCATCCTCACTGATTTTTTTCTACCATGGCCATTTGAGATGCCTTTTATTCTAGCTAAAGATACATCTAAAGATGAGTATTAAGACTAGTTGAAAAGACTCACACATTTAAATACATGAAACTTTATTTCTGTATTCAGTATTCTGTACTGAAACCTCGCTTGCCATCTACTTACTGGACTCTCATTCAAGAAGGGTGTATTTTTTGATGATTGTTAGAGAACAAAGAGGCAAATATATTGAACAAAAGTTATTTTTTCTATCAACACACTATACCATGGTTCTAAATTCAGAACATTTCAACATGAACCAACACATTGTATTTCTATCACTAAGTTTTATCTTCACTAGAAATGCGTATTAGGGTAGGGATATTCAGGAACCCATGCAGGGGTCCCCAAACTACGGCCCGCTGGCCACATGCGGCCCCCTGAGGCCATTTATCTGGCCTCCGCTGCACCTCGAATAGGGGCACCTCTTTCATTGATGGTCAGTGAGAGGAGCACAGGATCCATCCTCATCCTGTGCTCCGGGAGTACTGTATGTGGCGGCGCCACAAAGCGCAGCATGGCTTACGTACAGTACTACTTCCGGTGATGTGGGATGCACGCATCATGGCTCCGGAAGCACGTCATATCACCTGTTACGGCTAGCAGTGACAAATATGGAACCGGACATTGACCATCTCATTAGCCAAAAGCAGGCCCATAGTTCCCATTGAAATACTGGTCAGTTTGTTGATTTAAATTTACTTGTTCTTTATTTTAAATATTGTATTTGTTCCCATTTTTTTTTTACTTTAAAATAAGATATGTGCAGTGTGCGTAGGGATTTGTTCATAGTTTTTTTTATAGTCCGGTCCTCCAACAGTCTGAGGGACAGTGAACTGGCCCCCTGTGTAAAAATTTTGGGGACCCCTGCATTAGGGTCTATAGTGCTTGAATTAATCATTAAAGGGGGATTCCTTATTGCAAGTTACATGAGTGGGTAACAGTGGAGAATTAAAGGTCAAAGATATACCTTTAAGAAAATCAGTTTAGGAAAGTTAAGTATCTGAAACTTTATTCCCTTAAAGCTATCAATGTTTTATGGTCCCTTGGAAAATCTTTGCATATCTGTTTGAAGGCAACTAATCTATTTCATGAGTCAGAGAATGTGAACTTTCATAAAGATTTTTGTAAGCTCTAACATACAGCTTCTTTAACCTCCTCTTTCAAATTTTCCTCTTCCATAAAAACCGTAGTAGTCTTTAATAAAAGAGGCCAGAAGAGTTGCTACTGAGTTCCATGAGCAATTTTAGTCTTGCGCTTTGAATCTCCTCAACCAAACAATTTGCATTTATTACCCATATTACCAGGTCTGTAGCTGGCTCCATGAAGAGGTACAACCAGACCACAGTTAACAACAATTAGATAAAGCCACAAGAATAAGAAGAAAACTAATAGGCCCAAAGAATTGCATGTCTCGATAGAGAATAGGGAGAAACAAGATTCAAAAGTTTTTCACCCATTCAAATTCAATTTTTATCAATAATTTTTTTTTGCTATGAAAGCATGAAACATCAACCAAACTTAAATTTAGGCTAAGCCTAATTTTTGCAACTAATACCAGACCATTAAAGAAAAAAAAAAACACTGAGAAGTTAAATTTGATAGAGAGGAGAGCATGACTCCTAGCTTTTCTCCTTGACACACGACTGAGCTCAGATAAGGTAGAATAAGCTTACAGACAAGAAGAGCAATACCAGGGATGATTTTAATCAGCAAATTTATTCTCCCAGATTTCGAATTTCTTTTTAGCATCTCAATATGTACCTATGACTTATGTCTCTAAACCCTTTTTGAACTTATTTATATTTTAGGTTGTTTGTGGTAACAATGTTCTCTTTACCCTACAATCACCTCTCATATTTGAAGAATTGTCATCTTTCCTGTTACTCTGGATCAGTAGTTTTTCTAGAGCTTTTGCAGATCTTTCATATCTTCCTAGGGATCTGTGCCTATACGTGCCCATGGCCCTCCAGGTGCCTCTGCTGCTGACTTTGAGAAAGGGGAAGGTAGAGAAACTCCTGATCCATCTGTTTTGAAACCGTTCTGTATTCAGAAGTTCAGAAAGGTCTGACATTGTTTGAAAGAGGAATAACCTCTAAGAAAGTGACTGAGCTGAAAGTAGGTTTTGTTAGCGGAAAGCCAGTGTGACTGTTATCAGATCTTAGCAGGGTGACAAAGGTGTCACTTTGTAGCTAAAGTGCTAAGTAGCCTACAAGGCAGAGTCACAGCATTGGAAGCACAAGGCTGGGATCTAGACCAAACAGGAAAGAGGAAATGTACCTTTATTGAGATTTATGAATTATTCTAAGTGGTTTACACTCTATGATACAGCAGCATTTGTGTTCTCTATAATTAGGGGAAATTAGTAGAAAGCCAGAAAATAAAGTAACTTTTCTCAGAGTGTATAGTTAATAAGTAGCAGAGCAAGAATGAAAATCTAGGTGTGTTTTGTACCCAGCTATGTTTCTTTCTTTACATTGCTCAACAAAATTTTTGATTCCCAGCCGTGTGCCGCACACTGTGCTAGGATGTGAGGACTCAAAGGTGAGTATGCAGTATGATAGCCTTTTCTCTGAAGGATCATTGAATCAATTCGAGGGAGGCAGATATGTAAACAAATAAATGCACTGAAGTGTGTGTATGCTCTTGCCTCTGAATTTCCTATCCTAATTTGAAATGGGTGGACAGAAAAAAATCTCATTCTGGAAGAAGCGTAGATCAAGGATGTCAGCAATTAGGCAGAGAAGTTAAGTGCAGCAATTTGCATCATAAGAGGCCTCAGCCCCTGAAAGCACATTTACTTGTTTACTGTTTACATGTTTACTTAGTTGCTGCTCTGCCAGCTTCAGAGGGGCCCTGAGAAATTCTATGTGAAGGGAAAAATAAAAGCTGGTTATCAAACGCTGTATTAAGTTAAATATGTAGCCACTGATGATGGTGACAATCAACATGAAAGTTAGTAGCATCTGCCATATCTAAGAAAATGTCTTCATTTACATTTCCAATTGCATCTCATCTCTTTACCTCTTCTCTAGAGTAGTGTAATTTTTATACCCCTCACAACCTCACCAATAGGTGCAGTGTAAATGCTTGCTAATGACACATCAGTTGCAACAGAACTCAGTGATCAATGTGACACTTAGTGACAATTATTCTGAAGAACAGGAAAGACCCAGCATTATATGTGATCCCAGGAAACATGGCTGGCTAATAGATAATAATATTCTATGTGTACCATAATCTTCAAGTATATAACGTCATTTTACAAAACACCTGTTTTAGTAAGACTATATAGTATCTATCACACAATTGGTGGATAGAATATTTATTAAAGAATGTGTGAAAATGCTGCCCTGGGAATTTCAATGTGCTTTTTATATTTGTTAGCATCACTTTGTGATAAGGTAATGAGAATGTCTGAATACTGCTTATGAGATAATAAAAACAACAATAATGCTAATAATTATGAGGAAGTTGGCATTTGTATTTGGTATAATCTTCACAGCAACCCTGAAAGTGGGTACTCGTATTATCCTATTTTATATAAGAGGATTTTGAGGCTTTAAGGCAGGGGTCTCAAACTCGCGGCCCGCCGACAATTTTGTGCGGCCCGCAGACTAATCCACGAAGTTCAAGAAAAGTGTTGTGTAACAGTTGCCTTTTGTAGACCTAGTGCGGCCCGCCGAAGGGCTGTGATCTTGCTCTGCGGCCTACATGCTAAATTGAGTTTGAGACCCCTGCTTTAAGGGATTAGGTTATTTGTCCAAAGCCATGCAGCTAGTTTCAAAGTGGTTGCTCCTAGATTCTAACCCAGGTCTGCCCTTCTCTGCAGCCCAGATGGTTGATTAGTGAGAATTAAGGTATGCTTTTCCACTGTTAATTTATATAAAGCAAACTTCATTCTTTATACAGAAAGAAGAGCCAGACATTAAAATTACAGACCCTAACATCTCTTCTGTGATGTCATATGCAACTAAGATGACATTTTGAAAAGATCATTTTAACAGGGACATTTTTATGTCTTTAAATTTCTAAATGCTGTTCTGTTAGCCCATTATCAGTCATCTCTTTTCAACTGAAAGGTTAACAGGTGAGCACCCACTTCTAATTTATAGTGTATGGTGTGGGTGTGTGACCTGAAGACATGACCCAGAATGAAACCAACCCTCCAGCTTCACTTCTCTTTTCAGGGAACCCGGATCATTGCTGCATCTGGCGAATGAACCGCTGCCAACATTTCATAAGTGGGTTTACACATCAGCTTGAAAAACCTTAAACTATGAAACATTGGCAAATGGATTCTCAGGGTGAAAATGAAAAACATGTATTTCTAAAAGCAGAGTATTATTCTTTTCTTTCTTTAACATGGGTCTTTGGGTGTTTGTTTTTCCCTTGAGAACATGTCCTGAGAATTAGCAGTGTAGTGGAACCGATGTATTAAACAGCAAGAAGCTCCCGCGCCTTACTTTTTCAGTCCACGTGGTTTTTCCTAAAAAGCGTTACCCCACCGTTGATTGATCACACTCTCTTTTTAAATGTCTAACTTCACCATGAGACATTTTTAGACTTTTACGGAGTATTGATTTTGACATTTTTGACATTAAAACGACTAAGGGTACATCTAGAACTGAATGCTACCAAGAGGAGAGGTTAGGTGCATTAGATTTTATTATAGCTCCGTGGGCTCTTACCAATGGCAGGCAATGGCCTGTTTTAAGATCCTGCTTTTGATGATAGTAAATAAAATGCTTATGTCTTATTGAATGTTTGCTAAATGCTCATCATCATGCTATGAACTTTGCATGTGTGGTCTCTTTAACACTTATTTAATTTCACTGTAAAATGACAGCAATAGTAGCACCTGTCTCATAGGGTGGCTTCTACGTATTTAAGATCACATGGCTAACCAGTGAAAGACCTGGGATATGATTAAAGGTATATTAGCTCTAAAAGTCCAAGTTTCTATCTAGAACATAGTGGATGTACACATTGGCACTTCTGTACCTAATGTTTGCCCCCACCCCGAACTGATAATTTCACGGAAAGAGTAAAGTTGTTTCCTTGGGACTCTGCTTGTACTACTTGACCAGATACATTTTTAGAACTGGTTTGAGCCATTCTAAGCTAAGACATAATTTGTTTCTTCAATTTGCTTTTACAGAAGCTGCTTAGACCTACAGTTAGCAAAGTGTAGCCTGTTTATAAAATTCTAAACTGCATTGAAAGCTCCCTGGGCATGATTTCCTTAGAGGAGCCCTAGCAGGTGCTTTACACACAACCACTAGAAAGCTATTTTTCTATAAACTTCCCCAGAATATGACCTTAGTGACTGACACTCTGAGCTAATCGCTACTCATATTCCTCCAACATATTTCTCTTATGATCTCTCCAGGGGATCTTTTCGTTCCAAAACATACTGGTGGCTTTAGAATAAAAGAGACCACTAGCTTTGAATCTGCAAAGTTGGTTTTAGGAGAACACTCTGCCACTGATGTTGTGTAACCTCAGTGGACCTTAGTGTTTTCATGTGCAAAATGGGAATAGTATTTGCCCTGCTTGCCTCTCAGTTCTTCAAGATAAAAATAGAAAATGATTTACAAAGATGTGGCATAATTCTTAAAGGAAAGTGGTTGAGACTAAACTGAACTAGGTTTAAAGCCTGATTTTGACAGTTAGTGGCTGCAGGGTATTGGACACATTATTTACCCTAATGGAGCAAGAGACTGTGAAGAGTTAGTGAGATAATATAACCTACTCACAATGCAATGAGCTCTAGCTAGTAGTTTGTTTTGATTAACATTGGGTTAAAAATGATCTTATTTCAATGTAAGAGAATAAAGAGGAAGGAAGTATTAGAAAGACTTGAGTGAGCATGTGAATTCATGCTGTCTATAAATTTAACATGAGTTTTGGTGTTTAAATAAGATCTTCATTCTCTCAATCTTGCCAGCATAAAACGAGGTCATCAGCAATACATTACAATGAAAGCATTTTCATTAAACTGCCTTTCCTCCAAAGAAAAAAAATCTCACTGTGTAGACTCTATATTAGACTTGCCTTTTGACCCTGTGTTGGGCACATAAAGTTCCTGAGTAACTAATTATGAAATATATAAGTGATATGTTGACTTTTCTCTGAAACCCCTCCAAATGTCCTGTTTCCCAAGTTAACCTACACAGTTTACAAAATCTCCCAAAGATCTAGCAAATGTCTATTGTGTACTTAGCTGATGAAGTCAAAACATAGGAGATATGATATATGCAAAGTAGTGTGAAAAGTTTCTTATTTTCTATTTCTCCTCAGTCAACAGGTTAATTTGGCACACTACACTTCTTATTGATAACTTTGATCATGGTTTAGACAAATTTCCTTTTCTAGAATATGAAGAAAATCTTTATGATACTAAGGTATTTCAGAGCTCACTCAGCGGAACAGCAGTTAAAGTATGTTAAAAGAGCAGTAAACCTAGAAAAATAATTTTTCTCTTTGTTTTCTCAGCAAACCAAGTTACTGATGAATTCCACTGAATATCACAGGAAAAGGGGCTACTTCTACATTATTATTATTATTATTATTAATTACTATTATTATTTGCTTTGTCTTCCTAGAATGACTACAAAAAACTGTCAATGCAGTGCAAAGATTTTGTTGTTGGACTCCTTGATCTGTGCAGAAATACTGAAGAAGTAGAGGCTATTCTGAATGGAGATGTTGAAATGTACCACAGTGGTGGAGAGCACGGTCGTCCAAATCTCAGCCGTTTAAAACTTGCCATTAAATATGAAGTAAAAAAAGTAAGGTCAGGCATGAAGCCTATTTACTTTGCTTTGTATTGGTGTTAAATAAGGATGAAGGATTGGCATAGTTAAATTGAGCTGGGTTTTTCTAATTAACATGTACACTAGGCAGATTCTCTAATGAATCCTAAGAGCCTTGTTATGAGGCATCTAACCTACACTAAACATCAGTCTTTAAAATCTAGATTTCCTTATTTAGTGATGCACTTTCCTGTACTTAACTAATGGCACAGCCATAACTTTTATATGTCCAGATGATAAGACATTTGCTATATCACAGGAACACCATTATTTAAGACCCAACTCCAACTTCCCATTTGTTGTTATATTCCAATTCCTTCTTTAGTGCATTTGAATCTCTTCCAACTATATATTAATTTGTGGAATATTTTTATTTGTCTTTATTCAGTAGGCTCCTTCCCAAATCCTTGACTGCTTTCTTAGGTTATATGTGATACCTTTCTTAAAAAAGTTTTTAGGCCCTGGCCAGTTCACTCAGTGGTAGAGCATTGCCCTGGTGTATTGGCATCCTGGTTTAATTCCCAGTCAGGGCACACAGGAGAAGCAACCATCTGCTTCTCTACCTCTCCCCCTTTTTTTTTCTCTCTCTCTCTTTTCCTCCTGCAGCCATGGCTCAGTTGGAGCAAGTTGGCCCCAGGCTCTGAGGATGTCTCCATGGCCTCACCTCAGGCACTAAAATAGCTTGGTTGCCGAGCAGCGGAGCATAGGCCCCAGAGGCAGAGGCATATTTAATGGAGGGCGCACACCCTGGGCCCTGACTTCTGAAGGACCCCACAAAACCCCAACTTTACACTTTTTTCTAATATAAGGGGCCCAATATTTTCTTCTGCAACCCAGGACCTCAACTGACCTTAATCCACCTCTGCCCAGAGGGGCAGAACATCACCTGGTAGGGAGCTTGCTGGGTGTATATCAGTTGGGGTGAATGCAGGAGTCTGTCTCTTTGCCTCCCTGCTTCTCACTTAAGAAAAAATTTAAAAATAAATTTAAAAAATGAAATAAAAAAAGTTTTTAAGGCTAAATCTTATAATAAAGGTAATATATGCCTATGGTAAGTTTTCAAACAGTATAGATATACCCCTTTTCTATCTTCCCAATTCTTACAGAAAAATGGGAATCACTGTTATATTTCTCTCCACAAACTTATATATTAGACATTTCACTTATCAGTAAATAAATATCCACTTCATCTTTTCAAAGGCTGCATTATTATACCATGTGCTCATTTAATCAGTTTATTGTTTAAAGGTGTTTAATATTAGCTTTAAGCTGGTTATTATTATTACAAGATGCTACAATAAACATACTTGTTTATATAACTTGCTTACCTGCATGAGTTTTATCTGTAGACAAAATTTTTAGGTATGTAATTAATATGTCAAATTTTAATTTTTTAAATTTCAAAACATTGGCTAAGTATATCTCTTCAAAAAAAGTGCACCAGTTCACACAGACCAATAATGATGTATGACAGGGCTTATTTCTTCTGCTCACACTGGGTATTATTAAACTTTATCATTCTGAGAAGATAAATATCATATCTTGTTTTAATTATGTTTGAAGTTAACCATTCTTAGGAATCATTTGTAGTTCCTTTATATACCTGTCCTTTACCTAACTTTTTAATATTCTTTACCATTTTTTAAATGTTAGATCATTGCTTTTCTGTATATTAAGTAGTGTTGCCCTCTGTCCTATGTAGAAATCATTTTTAAAAATAAATATGTGAGCCTGACCTGTGGTGGCGTAGTGGATAAAGCGTTGACCTGAAAATGCTGAGGTCGCCAGTTCGAAACCCAGGGCTTGCCTGGTCAAGGCACATATGGGAGTTGATGCTTCCTGTTCCTCTCTCTCTTCTCTCTCTTTCTCTCTCTTCTCTCTCTGTCTCTCTCTTCTCTCTCTTTCCCTCTCTCTCTCCTTTCTAAAATGAATAAATAAAAATTAAAAAAAAATAAATATGTGAGACAAATTCATAGACACAGATAATAGTATGTTGGTTACCAGAGAGGAAGAGGAGTGGGGAAGGGATGAAGAGAATTAAGCGGGTCAAATCTATGGTAATGGAAGGAGACTAGATTTCGGGTGGTGAGCACACACTGCATTGCACAGATGATGTATTATATAAATGGACACTTGAAACCTGTATAATTTTATTAACCAATGCAAAATATGAAACATAAAAAGTTTAATTGAAAGGGTTTAAGGCACAGAGATGGAATAAGCTGTCCAAAAACAGACCCATATATATAAGAATTTAGTCTAAATGAGACCCACTAATTTAGTATAAAATAAGTTTAGTGTTTTATATAAGTACAGGAAAGATGGCACACAGTTTTGTTTTAAAGTATTTAAACATCTGGACTAGTAGGGTCTTTACATTGTTCCTTCTAGATGGAAAAAAACATATAATTATAAAAGTCCTTCTGTAAAACATTGATGAATCATTTTTTGATGAATCTTTTTATAATACTAAATTTAAAAAATTCTATGCTTTGAAAGAAATCCCATTGGTTATAAGGAAAAAGTTTGATAAATTAGAATCTTCTAACTTATATAATAACATATTAGAGCATCCTGCCATTGTGCTTGGTGCCTGTCAACTAGATGTGTTATGTTTGTTCCTTAATTCTAACTATATATATATATTTTTGTGTGTGTGTGGGAAAGAATAGAGCAAAATACTAGAACAAAAGAACATAGTTGATGTTGAACTTTTCTTTATTCAAGCTGTTAAATGTTTTGTCGCTTTCCTGCTAGTTTGTAGCTCATCCAAATTGTCAACAGCAGCTTCTCTCCATCTGGTATGAGAACCTTTCTGGTTTGCGGCAACAGACAATGGCAGTCAAGTTTCTCGTGGTCCTTGCCGTTGCCATCGGACTGCCCTTCCTGGCTCTCATTTACTGGTTTGCTCCATGCAGCAAGGTATGTCTGTGAAATCTAGAACTCCCTGGTCTCCTAGAAGTGTGTCTAGTTGAATAGATCAGAGCTAGTTATGCATTCTATTTCCCAAATGAAAATTTTAGGAAGATCAGTTGGGCTTAAATATCTTAATGTTTTTAATGCTGCTAAATAACATATGATAGTTAGGAAATAGAAAAAGAAATGGAAGGGAAAGTTCATTTGTAACATTATCACTTCATAGGTAAAAGAAAACTTCAGTTACTATGTTAGTATATTTCCTTTTTGTCTTCTCTGTAGTCATATCTATGCATATATTTTTGTATTTTTAAATGAGGTTATAGTAGTGTGCATTGAGCAGATATTTTAAGTAACATCCTAAAAGATAAACTTGCTTCCTGTCTTTATTTTTTTCTCTGGCAAAATTTGAGATGAAAATGTTTGTTTTGTGTTTATTTTAGCTAATATGACCAGAAAAATCTTAATTTAAATAAAGGACAGTCATATAAAACACTCATGTAATGATAGGTTCAGTGAAGAATATTTATTTTAGGGACAGTGCACATTGTAACCTGACAGCAAAGATAGTTGTGTTTTTTGTTTGTTTTATGTTTTAGTATTGTTTTTTGTTTGTTTGTTTTTTTAGCAAAATCTATCTGCATGGTTTGGTGAAAATATGTTCAAATGGATCTAACTTTTCTTTAGTGTGACAGAACAAGTTTGAAAAATGTTCAGATGTTTGAATTCTGTTAACGGGCACGGACTTTTGTCTGTCCTGCATTGCCAACAATCTTATTGTTCATGCTTTTGAAGCCACATTTCTGGGAATGTTTAAGTCGCCAGTCTGTAAGTGAAACTAAAATAATGCTAAAGCTATATGGCGAAATGTCTGCTGGATCATTCATTTATGAGTTCTGCAGAAATGTCAGTTGAATCACTGGCTGTTCTAAACCATGTGCATGACTAATTTTCAAACATTTGTAAATGCGTGGGTGCGAACACAAACATCACTATTACCAATATTTTTTTTTATTACTTAGTCACATATTTGGTGCTTTAGCCTTATAGGGACCTTTCTCAGCAGCTTTTGGTATAAAGCCGATGCAAAGCCATTTTTTTAATATATTGTTGAATTTTATAAATACTTATAGTGATGATATAGAAACTGCCAGAAACTGGGCATTTTCTTATCAGTATAAAATCTATCACCACAGATTTTCTTTTTCCTTAAAATATATAAGGCCAAAAATTCATCTCTTATAAATGAAATATAAGTGGTAAAAATAGTGAGATTTACTAGACTTAGAAATTTGTAACATAGTATTTTTTTGAGAAAGTTATAATTCTTTTCTTCCCTTTTTCATAGGAATCACAGATTCCACTTTGAAAAAAAATTTCTAAATTGTCCTTAGTGGCACAAAGGCTACCTCTATGTATATAGTCTCTGTTCTGCTTATACTAACATTTCCTGAGTCTTCAGAGATTTTTTTTTTTGTGTGTGTATTTTTTCTTAAGTGAGAAATGGGGAGGCAGAGAGACTTCTGCATGCACCTTACTGGGATCCACCTGGCAAGCCCACTAGGGGGCGATACTCTGCCCATCTAGGGCATTGCTCTGTTGCAACCCGAGCCATTTTTAGCACCTGAAATGGAGTCATGGTGCCATCCTCAGCACCTGGGGCCAAATTGCTCCAGTGGAGCCTTGATAGGGGGAAGGCGAATAGAGGGAGAGAGAGAATGAAGAGGAGGAAGAGTGGAGAAGCAGATGGTCACTTCTTCTGTGTGCCCTGACCAGGAATTGAACGTGGGACATCCACACACCAGGGCAACATTCTACCACTGAGCCAACTGGCCTGGGCCTCTGAGTCTTTAGAGATTTAAGATGAATTAAAAGAAGAGGAGTTTCTGAATTATATCATTTCATGATCAGTTAAATTATAATATCTTTTCTAAACTGAATAATTTCCCTTCCCCCTCTCCAGTGAGTTCCAAAGCAGAATGCCTTACAGAGAGTTTGGTGTTTTGACACATTATATTATTGGCAGTCCTTAGAGTTACACATTTCCTAAATTTTGATTGAATCCTAATTAACCTGATTTCCTTCACTATTTCTTCTTCCTTGGCCATATTTCTTTCTGGCATATATTTTTCATCCTCGTTTATGAACACTGAGACAAATAATCAAATAAAAAGGACACTGTCAAGGTATTTTCTTCTCATATGAAAATCTATTTTACTGACTGTTATTTAGCCTTTGAAGCATGATGATAAAATCCATTTTATAATTTTTTTTCCCATTTAGCAATGAATATAGACATTATTTACAGCTTACAGAGTTTATTTATTTTTTTTTTGGTGTTTTTCTGAAGTGAGAAGCAAGGAGGCAGAGAGACAGAATCCCACATGTGCCCGACCAGGATCCACCCAGCATGCCCACCAGGGTGCAATGCTCTGCCCATCTGAAGCGTTTCTCTGTTGCAACTGGAACCATTCTAGTGCCTGAGGCAGAGGTCATGGAGCCGTTCTCAGAGCCCTGGCCGACTTTGCTCTAATGGAGTCTTGGCTGTGGGAGGGGAAGAGAGAGATAGAGAGGAAGGAGAAGGGGAAGGGTGGAGAAGCAGATGGGCGTTTCTCCTGTGTGCCCTGGCTGGGAATCAAACCCAGGACTTCCACACGCTGGGCCGATGCTCTACTGCTGAGCCAGCCAGCCAGGGCCCAGAATTTCTTTTTTGTGGGGGAAGATTGCTTAAGCTCTATAGATGTTTTATTTAAAGTGCTATTTTAAATATTGAGAAATTTCCAATACATTCACGCATGTTCAGCCAGGCCCAATTGTAGGCCTGCGCACCTTGACAGAGCCCTGTTCCTGTTTGAAGTTGGTTTTATTTCTCCACATTTCTCTCTTCTTTTTTCAGAAACTTTTTTTTGGTCCTTACTTGTCTCTTTTTCCACTGTAATTCAAATATCAATTGCTTTATGCTCATTATGATAAAAATAGGTTATGCTTTAATTTCAAATTATTTTAGTTTAAGTGAGTGTAACCTTTTCTGTTTCTATTGGTATTTTGTAGTTAGGTCTTTGGTCATCAATAAATATTTAAAAATAGTATGAGATATAATATTTAAAAGCCAATATTTCTTTCAATGGCTCCACTCAATAATTTACAATGTACATCAAAAATTCTCTTTTATAGTTGTTTATCAGAAATTTGTCTACATTTCAGAAGATATAGATGACAAATTTTACTAAAATGGAAAATCACTTAAATTTCAAATTTCTAAAGTCCATGAAATGCTGCCAAAATCTACCTTAGTCTTCAGAGAAACACAACTCCGTAATTTTGTTAGGCGCAGGAAGTTGGCACCCAATGTTAACCTTAGTTCGGCAGCCTCAGTTCTTGAGTTCTGGTGAAGAGAAGAATTCAGAGCTAAGACTCAATTATAACAGAAGGTTTATTTACAAGGCCATAGAGTCACAGAGATAGAAGTGAGCTGTAGAAGAAATGGGCTCAGAAAATGAGCTACAGGAAAAGAAAAATGGAGGGAGGAAAAGAGACAGAGATGGACAGAGGGAGAGAGAGAAAAATTCTTGGGGAAAGAATGGGTTGAGGAAGGGTGCAGGGTGCTCCACGGAGAGAGCCACACTGTGTCCTCCATCCTGAGACTTTTATCTGAGGTCTCAGGAGGATCTCAAGAGAATACTCATCAGCTTTCTTGGTGTCTTTCCTCAGAGTCATGGTCGTTAGTAATTGCAGCTAGTCCCGATGTCAGCTGTGGCCTTGCTGCTCTCCCGGGCCTGGAGCAGGAATACTCCTGAGGCCTAGATGCCATCTTCAGGGGTTAATGCTCAAAAGAGGGGTCATGAAAGGACTTGTAGTGTTACCTGTTGCCAGGCACCCAGGACACTCTGCCTGCCTGCTGACTCTCTGCATCTGGCCCATCGTTCCTGCTCTGCTCATGCCTTGTCTTCTACACTTTGTAATGGGAAATAGAGGATATGAATATCCAAACACACGTTTTAGTTTCCTGCCAACCAACTTTTTGTTTTTTTACTTGTTTGTTTGCCTTTTTCCCTATGAACTAGAATTTTTAATAATAGCAGAGCATCTGGTTTGATTCTCCTCTCTCCCTTCTAAATAAAACAAAGGAGTAATGTTACACAAAGGCCAGTGATTGAATGAAGAAGGCAGGCCGGCCAGGTCAGGAGTGAGGTCCAGAGCAGATACCCTGCCCTGAATAGGTGAACATTGATTCTGGATGTGTCCAGGACAGTGAGACTCGAGTTCCAGAGTTTTCAGACCTGTGGCCCACTCTAATGTAAATAGCTTTATTCTCAACACTGCTCTATGTCCTCAACCTTTCCTCTTCTCCTTCTCCATTGTGTCTTGGGTAACTTTGTATTTTGAAGCCTACATCTGATTTTTTCTGGAACAAGGCAGAATATAAATACATTTTTCATGGATTTACCTAAACAGTCATTGCCCCTATCCCAGTTTTTCACAGCAATAAAATATGTTTGAAAATTTTTTTAATTGGTTTAAGGTTTATAGTAATTTTTTTCCTTGAGGAGCTTATTAAATATTGTGCTACATTTTCATTTGCTATAATACATGAAAATAAATCCTATGTAAAACATTGCAGAATAAAAATTAAACATGTGACACACCATGGGAAAAGTAATTAAAGATGTATTTATGTTCATTTGTTCACAGTCTATATTCTTAAGAAACACAACTAAGGACAACATGGAAAGGAAAATGAGGTCCACTTTGCTTCCTATTTGTTTTAACTTTGCCCTCATTTGATTTTGAGAGTTCTATTTTAAATAGGATCTAAAAAAAACCTAAAAAACAAAAAATACTCTGAGTCCAGATAATGAACATTATTCTAGAAATATGGTTTTGAGGTGAGTTGTATAGCAGGTTTTCACAAAGTAACTTTGGATTGGCTCTACAATATATCTAACTAGATGTATCGATTGGCTTAAAACTAAGTAAAAGTATAGATATGCACATGCACATGTTCTCGCACAAATATTCTTATGTCCTATCTTGCCTAAATTCTAAATTCAAGAGATAAGGAACTGAACTATATGATTTATTCTAGCCTTATCTTTTAAGATTTTGAAAATCATATAGACAAGTAAAACTTACAGGAATGGAGAACATTGATTGCATTTCTTCCATAACAGCATTTATCTTTTTAAAGTCTATTTAAAATAAAAATAAAATATTTTTTAACTATAGTTGACATTCAATAATATATTAGTTTCAGGTGTACAGCATAATGGTTAGACATTTATATAAGTCATGAAGGGATCCCGCCGATAAGTCTAGTATCTATCTGGTACCATACATAGTTATTTTTTACATAAAAAGCAACTTCTTTGTTTACTCTAAGAATTTACATACACCTATACATGTACTATAATGATAAAATAAGAAATGACTTTGCAACTAAATTAACTCTGAAACAAGAATGCCTGGTTTCAAATTCCAGCTCTACTATTCATGAGTTATGTGACCTGTAAGCAAGTTTCTGGACTTTATTTCCTGAGGTGTGTTTTTTTTATAAATCTATAAAATAGTCATTTTAATATCACCTAACTCTTGAGAGTACAATGACTACATGAGTTAACAGAGTAAAGCAGTTAAACAGTACTTGGCACATAACAAATACTGGCTGTGTTGTTAGTATTATTAATTTATAAATTTTTCTGTAATAATGAACTCATTTGAAAGGCTCTTGAAAGCTACGGGCTCTCTTCTAAGAAAAAAATTGCACACGCATCTAGGGTTTTGCTTACCAGTTCAAGGGCTGCACAGTGTGCCCTTGAGACCCATCTGAACACATCTCACCCTTCTGTTCCAGCTAGAGTTTGGGAATCTCAGATGAACATGAATCCTGTACCTCAGAGGCACGAGAGCTTTTATTGTCTCCTTGTTTCATCGGAAATTCATTTCACATAATTTAGAAAATTCACTTATTGCCACTTAGCTAATGAACGAATGCAACTGGAACTTGAACCTAAAATGTTGGCCTTTATTTAAATCCAGTGTCATTCCAGGACATTGCTCCAGTACATTATGGAAACTGCCCTGCTGTCCTCTTCTCTTTTCTTGGTACTCATAACTTCTACCGCATTTACTACATCATCAAAATAGTGGCGTCACTTGATGCCTGATTGTACCCAAGTCGGTGAAATATACATGAGGACAACAAGCGAGGCAAATATCAGGCCAAGGATCTGGGCATTGCAAAGTAGACGCAGTTTAATGATTTTATTGCTGCTTCCTCAATATTTCATCCCCACTAAATTAGCTCGCTTTTTATGAATAATGATAATACTGTGGTCTGCCTTTTGTCATTATTATATTAATAAAATATAATATTATTTGTTGGTGCTATATAATGTTTCAAGAATCTCACCATCATTTAATAGAGAAGTTAATTTATTTAGTTATCAATCCAGAACATCAACATATGTAGTTGCAAAATGTGATCAAAATTTTATACCAGCATAAAGAATTATTCTATAATTAGTTATATATATAAATAAAATCACCACCTTAGGAGAACACTGGAATACACAGATGGTTATTGTGTAATTGCATGTGTTTTGCACAGTGTACGAAACGTAGCTAAGATTTTCTTTTTGGTGTGTGTTGTGGCAGATGGGGAAGATAATGCGTGGACCGTTCATGAAGTTCGTAGCACACGCCGCCTCCTTCACCATTTTTCTGGGACTGCTAGTCATGAATGCAGCTGACAGATTTGAAGGCACCAAACTCCTTCCTAATGAAACCAGCACAGATAATGCAAAACAGCTGTTCAGGATGAAAACATCCTGCTTCTCATGGATGGAGATGCTCATTATATCCTGGGTAATAGGTAAAGACAGATTTTGCATCATCATTTATTTTTGCAGCCCTAGCAGTTAGACTGAATGATACTGATTTCTTCACACATCGGTTATATACAAATGGATACAGCATGATACAATGCATTCACACCATGATTTTCTTTGTGTTTTTAAAGCAGAGTTATCTTGGGTTCATTATCAGTGCCATAGTCTCCTCACATGCCCCAAGAAAGACCAGGGAGAATATAAACAGGATAGTATTAATCAAACGCCAGCAATGATGAAAAACCACCATTCATATTTTGGGAGAGCTATGGCTTAAAGCTTAAAAAACAACCACATGATTTTACATTGAGATTTAATAAGAACTGAAATTAATAGCCACTCATTTTTGGAACATTACGTACCAGAAACTGTCCAAAGCACTTTATATACATCACATACAAAATCTCTCTGCCTCTGTTTTCTAATATGTAACATAATAATTACATATACCTTACAGCATTTATGTGAGAATTAAGTAGTTTGTTTTAGAGCAGTGTTTCCCAACCTTTTTTGTACCATGCCCCACCTTAACCTTTCTAAAATTTTTATGTCCCCCCCATGTAACCTACATAATTTTTAACATTAAAAAATTGATTTGTTCACTTAATAAACATAAATGATAGGTTCTAGGAAGAAATCACTATGAAATTGTTAACAAAACACAGTAAGTAAAATTTCAAAACATATAATGAAAAACAAATTTAAATTCCAAATAATTTTAATACAGATTTTTCTATATTAATTTATTATTTTAATTTAGTGTGATCCTTGTGCTTGATGCTTGCTGCACAGAGATTTTATATTAGGTTACAATTTGGTTAGCTTTAGTCTCAAGTCTCCACGTTGTGTTATATCCAGCCGATTTCTTTTCTTTACCAGTAAATCATTTACAGCACTAAATCCACATTCAGCTAAGAATGAAGATGGAAACGGTAGCAATAGTTTTCTTGCACATTTGGTTGAATTTGGGTATTTGATTTCTGTTTCCTCACAAAGCCATGCCATCGCTCCTTTGATATTAAATAAAGCTTTAACTGACTCATCATTTTGCAATTCTGCGAGTTCTTCTTGATACTGCATATTTGATATATCAAACAAATCCACGAACATTGGCTGCATCATCCATGTTAGGAAATCAATTTGTTTTAAATCAGAAAATCTTTCTTTTAAATCAGCCGATAGAATATTCAAATGATTGACAATAACAAGTAAAGCGGTATCAGTTACTTCACATTTTTGGAGCCAATGAAACTGTTTAAAATTTTTGTTGTTAATATGTTTCTGACATAACTCAATATTGGTAATGAAACCAAATATCTTTGCTTTTGCATCAACAAGAGTTTTATTTGTTCCTTGAAGTTGCTTATTTAATATATTTAGTTTTTCAAAGATATTGGCTAAATAACTCACAAATGCTTTACCATCTATTGTTAACAGATACTTCATTTCAGGTTTGTCGCTTAAAAAATCACTAAGAGTATCAAACAGTTCCATAAATCTTTTCAGTTTCCTTTAGATAGCCATCTGACTTCAGTATGAAGTAAAAGTCTCACATGGTCTTCATTTTGTTCTTCACAAAATAGCTTGAAAAGACGCTCACATTTGGCACTAGCTTTAATAGCATTAACACACTTTATTACTGTATGGAATACTTCATTCAGAACAGGCGAGATGTTTTTAGCTACCAAGTTTTCCCTAAGAATAACACAATGCACAAAAATCATTTCTGGATTCGCATCCTTCATCAATTTTAAGCAGCCATTTTTCTTGCCCATCATATTGGAAGCACCATCTGCAGCACAATATGTTATATTTTTCATTGGTATATCATTGACATCTAAGTAGTTTTTTAGCTTATTATATATATCTTTGGAGGTAGTAGTGCTTTCTAATCTTTTACAGAACAACATTTCTTCAGCAAAATGTCCTTTATCAATATATCTTACGTAAGTTATCAATACTGCCTCACTGTCTCTCAAAGTTGATTCATCCATTTGCAAGGAGAATTTTCTTGTTTTCAGCTTTTCAATAAGTTGTTTTTCAATATCCTCACTCATTTCATCTATTCTTCTGGTAACAGAATTGTTACTGAGTGGCATAGCTTTTACATCTTTGTCATCTTTTTCAAGAACCGTTTTAAGAAATGCTGATATTGATGGTTTTATTAAATTCTCTCCTATACTGTGATTTTCTCCAGTTTTAGCGATGAATAAAGAAATTTGATAACTAGCCTCAAGAACACGATTATTAGTTGAAGTATGAGCAGTAAATAGAGACTTTAATGTTCTTTTTTCAAAAATTTTCTTTAAAGTTTTAAAGTAACTCAAATCTGAATTAATATGAGCACTATGTTTCACCTTCAAATGTGCCTCAAGACGACCTCGTTTCATTGATTCGTTGGTCAAGCATTGCTGGCATAAAAGACAAAAAGGAATCCGCTCATCGTGAACAGCGGGTATGAACCCAAATTTTAAATATTCCTCCGAATATTGACGAGTTTTTTCTTGCTTACACCACTCATTTTACTATGGGCTATAAGAAATAAAAATAAGATCAATTAAAAACTAATATTAAAATATGTGTTAAAATATATTCAATGTGACATAGAGTAAACGTATACTAAAAATTCATATTTATTTAAATGTATATAACACATTTACTACACTACCACCGCAAATCAAAAGGTATCTATATTTTTTCCACTTGACAAAATTTTCTGGAAAGTTATGCTTCTAAAAATTGTCGTGCATGCACTATTATAACTCCAATAATATTTATAAAATATTATTGCTTTCTAGCCCCAATATAAGAAGTACTTAATAAAGAGTTTAATATTGATAAAAATAAAATCAAATACTTACCAATTATATCTATGCAATATATATATGTATATTTATTAAATCAGCGAGCTTTTACAACAATTTTGACTGACACTTATTTTAAATTAACACCAACTGAATGATGTGAAACACTACAGAAGTTGCGATGGGCCAATTAGGTGAGAATAACTGCGTTGTTTAGCGAGTTTTTAAAACGTCCGGGGTTCCCCTTGGCAGACGGCACGCTCCGCGGTGAACCCAGGACGAAGTTTACTTGACGACGCCAATCACCCAATTGATATTTTGGTCTCATCAAACGAAATTATACTTAATAATTTTTTACCGCAATTATTTAAGAATTGCATTTTTTTTAACTTTGGCACCGATATCTAGCATTGCATTTAAATGGCCTGGGGCGAAAGAGTTAAAGTAGTGTCGAGTCCATTTTCAAATTGCCCCCCTTAACTATCGAATTGCCCCCCTGTGGGGCATGGGCCCCACGTTGGGAAACACTGCTTTAGAGTTTTAGGTGGTAAGTGAAACAGAGGGAATGCAGTGTTAACTACTACACTCTTTGTCCATTAATTATACATATGACTTGTTACTAAATATACTATAATGCAAATAGGAAAAATATTTTAATTGGATATTTATGAATGAATAAATTCAATAGCTATTAAGTGCCTTTGTTAGGTAGTGAGGATACCAAGGTGAATGAGACATTGTCCTTACACTCAAGGAAGTTATGATAAGTCTGGGGACATGTCAATAAGTAAATCAGTAATTAACTAAAACCTATGTGGTAATTACCATAATTGAGGCACTGTTAGGGTATTGTGAACGTATGCAGATTAGGCATCCCCAGCTGAATGAGGTGTAATGTGGAAGGGGTAGAGAAGACCTCCGTAGACAGTACCTTCAATCTGAGACTTTGACAATACGAAGATGTTAACAGAATCAGGTGTTTAGGAGGGAGTAAGGCCACTACAAGGCATGGAAATGTTAGATGTGAGGATGTGGAATGAGCTCCACATCTGGCCCAGGTGAAATGTTAGGAGTTAGGTCCAACTAGAACACAGATTCTTGGGAATGTGGATGAAGAGAGATAAGGTAGTGAGATGGCCAGGGGATGATTTTGCAACATTAGTGATATGATTGAATCACTCACATTTTAGGAAGGTCACAGTGGTTCTGAAGTAGAGGGTGACTTAGAAAGAGGGGTGAATCTAAAGGTGAGAAATCACAGGATTCCTGTGCAGAGGATGAGGGCTGGAATTCAGGAGATGGGGGAAAGGACTTGAGAGCTTCTTAAAGGGTGTACTATGGAAAACTCAGTGATGTATTGTACAGAAATAATTTATGAGTATTCAATAAATGTTAGTCGTTACTTTTCCCAAGTGCCACATACTGTGCTATGCAGCTTACATGTATGATTTTACTCATCTCATAACAGTTCTGTGAAATAGGTGCAAACTACTATTATACCCATTTTACAGATTGAGTTTTAGGAAGTTGAAGTTACTTATCAAAGATTACACAGCTAATAAGCAGTGGGACAAGGTCTCAAATCCATGGCAATCTGATCCCAAAACCTGTGTTGCTAAGTACTACACTAAATTTTAAAGAGAATGTACAATATTATTAATAATTCCACCAACAAGAGACAACTACTATTAATAGGATCCTGAATTCCTTCTAGTCTTTTATTGTACTTGCTTTAAACATAAAGTCATAGAATACATAGCATATTTAACTATTTTTACTTAACATGTTTAAATGCTTATGACAAACATTTTTCACCTTATTAGTCCAAGTCATCCAAGAAACATGTGCAAAGACAGGATTAAATATATGACAATCTTATTAAAGGCAGCTGAAATTCTATTAAGAGAAATTTCCTGTGAGAGAAAAAGGGAGAGGGGAGGGAGCTGAGGAAGGATGCAGGGGCTATCCGACTGGGATGCAAGTCTGATCCTGAGGGAAGGTGAGAGGGAAGGAAAGTTGGGAAGAAGCATCCTGGATCTACATGCAGTCTAAGGAGAGTTTGGTAAGTCTGTCAGGAACTTCTTGAGAAAAAATTAGCCATCAGAGAAGTTCCATGTCTCTCAAGAAGGGGTGCCCTCAGTCATTGGCTGGGAGTAGCCTATTGGAAGCATGATCTTGGGACAAAAGTGGCAATAGTCTTCAGAATACAGTGGCTGAGGCACATGGCCAATTAAATTTCTGTAGTTGGACATCTGTGAGATACATGCTCATGGCCACTACCCCATAGTAATTAAAATACCATATCAAATGGCTGCATAATATTCCATCTGTGGAAATCCCATAATTACTTCTATTGTGTGTGTGTGTATGTGCATGCGTGTGCGTGTGTGTGTGTGTGTTGATTATAAAGAATCCTACAGTGAACATTTTTTGAATATATAGTTTTAGGTGTAGAATTAATGCATCAATGAATGTTTTATTAAACATCTTGATGAACTTTGTCAAATTGCTTTCAGATAATTCACAGAAATTGCCATTACTGTGGGATTTTGAGGGACATGGGAATTTTGAGTGAATGGTTGGTTTGGAGCCAGATGTTGAAGCATTTTGAATACCAGGCTGAGACCTTTCAAATTTATTTTGTTTTATTGAAGAGCTGAAGCTGGAGAAAAACCTGAATTGACCATGTCTCTGATTCTCGTTTTTATCTCCCACCTATGTATGGAATTATATAGTTCTTAGTTTTTCTGATTTACTTATTTTGCTCAGTATAATGTGTGGGGGTTATGGGGTGGAGGGGAGAAGAGGGAGGGGGTTGAGGGAGGGGAGGGGCACAAAGAAAACCAGTTAGAAGGTGACGAAAGACAATTGGACTTTGGGTAATGGGAATGCAGCATAAGCAAATGTCAAAATAACCTAGAGCTGTTTTCTCTGAACATATGTACCCTGATTTATCAATTTCACCCCATTTAAATTAATCAAAAAGAAACTGAATTGATATTTTAACTCCTTTCCAATGCAGGCATGATATGGGCTGAATGTAAAGAAATTTGGACTCAAGGCCCCAAGGAGTATTTGTTTGAGCTGTGGAATATGCTGGATTTTGGTATGTTAGCGATCTTTACAGCATCATTCATTGCAAGATTCATGGCATTTTGGCATGCTTCCAATGCTCAGAGGATCATTGATGCAAATGATACTTTGAAGGACTTAACAAAAGTCACACTGGGAGACAATGTGAAATACTACAATTTGGGTGAGTTTACAATAACGCAGTCAATATAAGTTAATAAAAAATGTAGATTTTTCTTATAAAAGTTCATGCCAACAGTAGTTTTTACTATTAATTCTCATTGAAATTTTGGTTAGTTTCTAGCTTCTTCAGAGTATCAGTATCTGAAGAGGCATGTTTTTTGCTTCTTCTATTTTTCTTCTGGCTTGAAACCTCTCATAATTAATTGTAAGAATTATCTCATTTTATCTTTTGGATCATTTGGCTAACTACCAAACTCCATTGAGAATGCCTGTTTTATGTCTTATATTTGTTTTGTTTTGTTTTTCTTATCTTTAAAATAGTACACATTTGAGTACCATTTGCATTTAAGACATAAATTATTTGAAAGCAAGGCAATTGTTAAGTCTCTGAAAGGGCCTCCAATAAATAACACCACTGTTTTACACCCAGGCTTTGAACTAGTTGAAAAATAAAACAGAAAGTTAATATGAAGACCAGATCATCACCTCTAATACTGATAAATTTCAGAAGAGATGACATAGTTCTGAGTTGTTACTCAATGGCCTCAGCAATTTTGAACCTCAGAAGTAGGCAGATGTATCCCACAATTTTCAGACAGCAATGGACAAAGCAGTCCTCTCCTAAGAGGGGTATGACAGGATGTGCCTATGTTATAGTCCTCCATGAAGGTCAGAGGAGAATTCTCAAGAAAAAGAAGGCAGAGCAAAACCAGGTACACTCCATTATCCATCCCAATTTAGGAATGTGATAAATCATTCTACTTTCCCAAGAGAAAAGTGACTAAAGGATACAAATAGGTTCAGTTATTTGCCTGTGGAAAATCCTTTCTTAGAAAAGCCTGGACTGGGAAAAACAGATTCCCTCTGCATTCTTATTTTAAACCTCTGACAAGAAGTCAGCTAACACATACAGCTGACGTTCTTTAGGTTTACTGGCTAGAGCACATAAGGATTTCTTTTTTATTATTAACTTTTAGTATTGATTTAACATCTAAATTTTTTTTGTATTTTTCTGAAGCTGGAAATGGGAGAGACAGTCAGACAGACTCTCGCATGCGCCCGACCGGGATCCACCCCGCACGCCCACGAGGGGGCGACGCTCTGCCCACCAGGGGGCGATGCTCTGCCCCTCTGGGGCGTCACTCTGTTGCGACCAGAGCCACTCTAGCGCCTGGGGCAGAGGCCAAGAAGCCATCCCCAGCACCCGGGCCATCTTTGCTCCAATGGGGCCTCGGCTGCGGGAGGGGAAGAGAGAGACAGAGAGGAAGGAGAGGGGGAGGGGTGGAGAAGCAGATGGGCGCTTCTCCTATGTGCCCTGGCCGGGAATCGAACCCGGGACCCCTGCACGCCAGGCCGACGCTCTACCACTGAGCCAACCGGCCAGGGCCTTAAATTTTTTAATTACAGAATTTTATAAAGTCAAAACTATTTATCTGTTTATATGTGGTACTTATATTTAAAACACTATAAAAAAGGAAACAGCTTTTTTTAGGTCTTATACCCATTCCTAACTCCACTTAGAAATTTGTCTCAGCAAATAAGACACATTTATAATAATATTTTTCATTTTTCTTACACATTGTTTCTGTATTTTTCTTTCTAATGGTTTCTTAATTGGATTTTTGAAACAGCTAATTATATTAGGTCATCAAAATTGATAAATGAGTAATTGCTCGTTTTTATGACAAAAATAGATTTGAGTGATCCATAAAATTACTTTAGTATGTTTAAATAATCACAAGAATTCCGCAAGCCCAAAATTACATTATAGTGTAATAATAGTTTAAAAATAAATAACAAAGGCTACTATTTATTTAATGCCAAGCACTTTCTAAACACAGAAAGTATGTTAACTTACTGAATTCTCACAACAGATGAGAAAGGTAGGACTGGTATTCTCTTGTTTTCAAGGATGGGAAAATAAGGCTAAGAGAAGTTAAATAATTGATACCAGCTTTTTCCAGTCTATCTACTGGAATTTTTACATACTCTGAATCCATAGTTTGAGCTCTTAACTATTATACTATACACTTATAGAAAATTGCCAGCAAACCAGGAAAGTCATTTTCTCAATAATTTTTTTTTCAGAGACAGAGGGATAGATAGAGACAGACAGACAGGAACGTAAAGAGATGAGAAGCATTAATCATCAGTTTTTTGTTGTGGCACTTTAGTTGTTCATTGATTACTTTCTCATATGTGCCTTGACTGTGGGGCTACAGCAAAGCAAGTAACCCCTTGCTCAAGCCAGTGACCTTGGGTCCAAGTTGGTGAGCTTTGCTTAAACCAGATGAGCCTGTGCTCAAGCTGGCGACCTCGGGGTCTCGAACCTGGGTCCTCCACATCATAGTCCGACGCTCTATCCACTGTGCACCATGTGGTCAGGCATTTCCTCAGTAAATTTATAAGCTCAAATATAGCTGACACTTAAAGAAGCTCTTTAAGATCAGAGAATTTCATTGGGAATTAGATTGCTATTGTAATTACATTCTTAACCAGAAAAAGTTACCTAAATAAACAACTTAAAGAAACTCACCATAACTCTTGTCTTTCCTTTTTCCTAGCCAGGATACAGTGGGACCCCTCTGATCCTCAAATTATATCTGAAGGTCTTTATGCAATTGCCGTAGTGTTAAGTTTCTCCAGAATAGCTTATATCTTACCAGCAAATGAAAGCTTTGGACCTCTGCAAATATCACTTGGAAGAACAGTAAAAGATATCTTCAAGTTCATGGTCATATTCATTATGGTGTTTGTGGCCTTCATGATTGGAATGTTCAACCTCTACTCCTACTACATTGGTGCAAAACAAAATGAAGCGTTCACAACGTATGTGATCTCAGATGTTTTGATGACAGTGATTGTAGATTAAATAAATATGAGCTTCAATGATTACAAATTTAATAAATGTTGTGTAAAACAAAATGAGACCTCCACAATGTATGTGTTTTCAGATATTTTGATGGTGAAAATTGAGGATTAAATAAATGTTGGCTTAACAGTATTTGTATATGTCCATGGGATAAATAATGCTTTGATAAAAATTTATCTCCAGGTCCTCTTTAGCAGAATGAGAGGATTTTTAAACGAGCTGAAAGAACTAAAAAATATAAGCACTTTTCTAACATAATGGTAGCTAACATTTTAGAGCCAAGTAGTATAATAAATCCCTCACATGTATGATTTTATTATATCCATTTCACAAAAAGAGGAAACTGAAGTTCAGAAAAGTTAAATACCTTGCTGAATGCTGTTGCACAGCTGTGCACACATTTGAAAAGCTGGAATGTAACCCCTTGTCCACTGACTTCAACCTCTGTGCTCTTAACAGCTGTGTCCTTCTGCTTACAAGGCTGCTGGGCGCTATGAGAACGGCTGCTTTCCTTAGTCAGTTTGTCAGATCTTATTTAGAAGATCTATGTTATCAACAGTAGCAAGAGTTTTGATTTATGTTCACCATAGATACACATGTTTTATTACAAAGTATGCTTGGAATTGATTACTCAAATATTAGATCTTCAGTGTCACAATCAGAAGCATATACCGAAGCATAACCTATTATTAAACATATTTTTGCGGAGTGCAGTTTATCAGAGAAATCAAGCCACCAGGGTTAAGCAGAGGGGTTTAGCTTTTATCAATCATTCTGACTAAAGTACTGAAGTACCTACTAAGACATGTCAGTGATTCTGGTAACAGTTTTATATATATAACAATAACAGTCTATGTTTATATTGTTGTAATTTCCTTAAGATATATACTATTATTATCCACTATATATTGCATATAATTGGAAGTATAGATGAGCAGGAAACCTAAAGGGTCTCTAACAAATAATATTTTAACACTTCTATTGCCAAAGCTATGGATTGTTTTAGTGTTAACATCTGTTGTTACGAAGTTATGTTAATAACATTGAGTATTTATATGTACCAGATATCGAGCTATGTACTTCATGTGCACAATATTACCTTATTCTTGAAGCAATTCTGGAAATAAAAGTTATTGTACACATTGAGTAGAGAAAACTGAAGTTTAAGAAAGTACAAAATTTTTTAATGAATATCTAGTAATCTGCAAAGACATTAAATTACCTCACTTTTATTATGGTACCACTGTCAATTATTTATAGACTTCATTATTTCCTTTTTTTATTGTTTTCCCAGAGTTGAGGAGAGTTTTAAGACACTGTTCTGGGCTATATTTGGACTTTCTGAAGTGAAATCAGTGGTCATCAACTACAATCACAAATTCATTGAAAACATCGGTTATGTTCTTTATGGCGTCTATAACGTTACAATGGTCATTGTTTTGCTAAACATGCTAATTGCAATGATCAACAGTTCATTCCAGGAAATTGAGGTATAATTTCTATACATTGTGTACTTTGTACCAACATGTTTTAATAATTCTATGTATCAACTCAACAAGGGTGAGGAAAATATGGACTGCTTTTCTCTCCTTTATTCTTTGCCTGTTTTATATAGTAGTTGTTTGAACAGTAATCTAGAAAGTTTAAACTCTGATTGCATATATGACATTGATGAGGTGGTAGGAGGATAAAGCATGTGGAGGAGAAATCCTGTCTGATTCTTTTTTTCTTTTCTTGTGACAGAGAGAGAGAGAGAGAGAGAGAGAGGGACAGATAGGGACAGACAGGCAGGAAGAGGGAGAGATGAGAAGCATTAATTCTTTGTTGCAGCTCCTTAGTTGTTCATTGATTGCTTTCTCATATATGCCTTGACCAGGGGGCTACAGAAGAGCAAGTGACCCACTGCTCAAGCCAGCGACGTTGGGCTCTAGCCAGTGACCTTGGGCTTCAAGCCAGTGACCTTTGGTCTCAAGCCAGCGACCACGGGGTCATGTCTTTGATCCCACACTCAAGCCAGTGACCCCATGCTCTAACTGGTGAGACCACGCTCAAGATGGCAACCTTGAGGTTTCAAACCTGGGTCCTCTGCATACCAGTTTGATGCTCTAGTCACTGTACCACTGCCTGGTCAAGCTGTCTGATTCTTTCCTGTTAAAAAATTAGAAATATTGAAATACTGTATCAGTTTTAATTTATATTTTATTCCAAAAATAATAGGAATACCAGTGTTCTCCAAATATTATTTTGAATTATGTTTAAAATTGACCTTTTCTCAAATTTTAGAGTGATTATAAATTTTTATTTCAGAATCATTGGTCTGTGTCCTGAACTAATCAAATTAGTGATCTATTACAGAAGAAAAGAATGAATAATTTTTTTAGAGTTTGAAGAATGTAAGGAAAAACATGTATATCTTTTAGTGTATTTATAAACGTGCAAGTTTTGAGATCTGTAGTCCTTTAAGCCTGATAAAATTTTAGACAAATTTAAGAGAGACTGTGTGAGTAGCACCAACATTTTGAAAATTACTCAGAGCTGCCTTTGGGGTCTGAGAGTTTGTGCAGGCACTATTCCTATCATCTAGGCACACAATGTTGAGACATCCCAGTAATCTTGTTTATGCGTTTCTTTGCTGAGCTGTCATGTGTATTTGTGTAGGACGATGCTGATGTGGAATGGAAATTTGCAAGGGCCAAACTTTGGTTTTCCTACTTCGAGGAGGGAAGAACTCTTCCTGTTCCCTTCAACTTGGTGCCAAGTCCAAAGTCTCTGTTTTATCTCTTACTGAAGCTTAAAAAATGGATTTCTGAGCTGTTCCAGGGTCATAAAAAAGGTTTCCAGGAGGATGCAGAGATGAACAAGGTAATTTGACTTGATAATTCTTATTATATTTTTAAATGCCATGGCTATTCCAACTACTGTATGTACTATATCCCTTTAAAAAGAAGCAGTCCATTATGATATGTCCATTTATTGCTTATATAATCAGCTCAGCTTGGACCTTTGGCTTATGTCTGTCAACAGGAGCACATTGGGCATGTCCTACTTAAAAGAATATAAGAAAACACTCATGAAATGTAACTACAGTAACGTAATACATTATTTGGTGCAGAAGGGAGAGAGATTCAGTGACCCATTTTTATTGTTGTGGCTACATGTCACTCACCTCACTTTTAATTTCTACTACTAGGCAAAACACCAGTAGCTAATTATGACTTGAGGGAATTCACTCTTTAGTAACATCTACACTAAAAAGTTCAGAATCAACTGCTCGCCTGCATTATGGGAGACTAGGCTTGGCAGTAAGTAGTTCAAGAAAGAAAGATCTAAGGGTCCTAGTTGGAAACAATAATCCCATGAGCAATGCAATCTCAATAAACCATAAAAGAGGTATATTGCTTAGATGAAGGAATAGGTTAGTGGCAGTATGTTCAGAAATGTTTAAAGAACATGTGGAATGTTGTACACAACTGTATGGGGTGCTTACTCTATGCAAAAAAACTTTGCTGGATGTAGAACTCTACATTTAGGAGGAGTACTAGGACAGGTATGGATAGAGTGTTGTATGAGGGGGAATTGAGGGAGTCAGTAATTTCATCTGAAGAAGGAGGACGGAGGGGGAACACAGTATCTTTCAAAACCCTACTTTTGAGTAGGAAGTACAATTATTTTTTTACCTTTGAAATAGGAAGAGAGGCAATAGGTCAAAGTTGAAAATAGTTCAATTTTAGTTCATGTAAAAGCAAACTTGTAGCAACAGGGTGGTGGACTGTCTAATGAAATAATAAGCTCCTCCTCATTGAAAATGATCAATATGTTGGATGACTAACATTAGAATATATAGATCCTCCTACACTTGTAGGCAATTGAGCCAAATGATTGTAAAAGTTTCTTGCAATTATAACATTTTGGCATTGAAGAAGAGGGAAACATTCTAATTCTTGCTTCATTTGCCACTTACTACTTGGGGTTTTCAAGTAAGAAATAAACTCTCTGAGCTCTGGTTTTCTCAAATGCTCTATGGGAATAAAAGTTATAGCTATAAAATGAAGATAAAATCAAATAAATTTAAAAAGTACTTGGAAAATTCAAAATCCTCTTTAAATATCCACAGTATTATGATTATTTTGTGTTAGAATTTTGGAAAAATATGCCATATACAGCATTCTTCCAGATATATAACATAGAACTCAGAGGGTTGAGTAGCAAAAATTTACTTACCTTACTTAATAAAATTAAGTTGTAATTAGAACTGTAATATGAGAGAATTCAATGTCCAAAGGGAAGATCCCAATAAGCGTATTTTTCTCTTATTGAAACTTGCTAAAGGGTTTGACCAGATGGCTTTTAAAATATGGAATAAAGAAAGAGTAAAATTGATATTGTAATTCCAAATGTACAATTAACAGTTATACTCATTTTTATTAACTATTCTTAAAAGGGAAATGAAGCAAAGAAATTTGAAATTTTGGGAAGTCATGAAAACCTTGCCAAATTATCACTAGACAGAAAACAGGTAAGATCATCTTTCAAAATATGAAATCATGCATATGACCAAGCTTATCTTTTCAAGAAAAAGGACAAATGGGCAGAAGCAATGTCAAGAAACAGAAATTAGACACATTAAAAAACATTTTAACAACACTCAAAGAATCTGTTACTGAGAGGTAGAAATAAACCTATGTGCAGTTAATAAGCCAAATAAATTATGTGTATTTTTGGGAACTTATGAATGGCAGACTATAGGAATAATGATATAAAGAAGGAAAAATCACAATAATAGAGGAACTTGTCAGGAACTGACAGAGATACAATTAAGCTATTGGCTGTTCAGGTGCAGAGTGTGCACATCTAGGAGAGCCTCCTCATTTGTCAGTAATCAAAAAGCTGTCAAAAAAGGCACGTGAGAATTTAATGGCTATTATAGTTGGCATAGTTTATAATGAGCAATGAGCCTCGGAAATATATACGCTCTCTATTGAAGTGTCAGAATCCCCAATGATGAGGACATTTGCTTCCTTCTTGTAGCATGCATATAGAGGCACAAGAAATGCTTATTGATAAAGGGAAATTACACATGAATTAATTAGGAGAAGGGCGATGTATAAGGACTTACATTCAGTTGGACATAAAAATCCAGATCACGGTGTTTTACAAGACAGTTATTTTTCTGTTCCCATTTAACTGCAGAATAAAGTACTACGGGACTATTACCAGTGGTGGATCTTAGTGATTTTCTTGAATTGTTTTTGTCATAATAAGATGCAAGATGACAGCTTCACCTCTTTTTAGACATGAAGAAGGAATAAAGGCAAAGGAAGAATGGGGCATGCCAGTTCAATCTGTCACCACTCTTCAGAAAGTGCCTCCCAGCAATTTCTGTTCTTATAACTCTAGCCAGAACTGTGCTACAGTCACTTCATGGGACACAAATGCTGAGGAGGAGGCTTTTTGTTTTGTTTTTAAGCTATTATTACCTCCCACAACACAATAAGAATACTCATAATTATTGCTATAACAAGAGAATTGAACTAAGTACTGAGAAGATTGGGATCTCATCTCATCTCTGCCCGTTTTGCAATTCATTTAACTTATCTGAACTTCAGTTTCTTTATTTATAAAATAGGGATGATGAAGTTATACAGCCCATCACACAAGACTGTTGGGAAGATTAAATTGGTGCTTTGAAAATTACAAACACTATACACATGTAATGTACTGGTCATAGAGAAGTGGCTCTTTTTGTTATTTGGGTATAAATAACTCAATAAAAATTTTGCAAATATAAGTCAGTGTAAGTTGGATTTTATATTTTTCCAGTAAAAAACTACTTGTACTGAAATTTTGAGGAATGCATGACACCAAAAATCACTGGACAAATATGAGAAAAATTCAAGGGAAATCAAATGCCTTTTTTTAAATGATAGAAACTATAGTACCTATGAGATCAAATACTTTCTTTGGAGTTTCTCCAAAAATGTAAAATATTAAAATTTATTTTAGTCATCTGAAAAATACATTTTATATTTTTTAACTAAGGCTTGGATCACCTTATACTTTTTAATAGCACATATTTTAATCCTGGATTAAAGCAAATTCTTTAAGAGCAATACTAAACATGTGGTAACTGACCGTAGTTGTATATCAGCAAAAATGTTGATTCCAATATTAGTTCATTCATCTGAGAGCCTTTTGTGTAATGACTACCGTGGTCTACATGAAGATGTGCCATTCATACCTTCTTTCAGGAGAGAGCCTGCTTCAGGTGCGTCAGCCGACAGCCTTCAGCTGCAGCACCTTTGGGATCCCCTTGGCTTTCCTGCAATGGCCATGCTCTGTAGGTCCTGCACATTTCTTGCCATCACGGGACCCCTTTGGAGGCAATCTTTGAACTGGAGTTCCCTGTTGGACTGGCTGACTTTCTCAGACAATCTTTTTACCTTTCCCTCTTTCTCAGGGGAGCTTAGCCTCCCAGTCTGGAGGCTTGCTCTGCCTTCCCTTGCTCCTACTCCCTATTCTCTTTCATAGGCATAATTCCAAATGCCTTTCACACAGCTGACTTTGTCTTGGAGTCTGATTCCTGGAGGACCAAATCAATGAAAGTGTCTACCTATTTTCCCCTGACATGTAAGCTGTGATGAACAGAATTTAGGCAAATTTCACATAGCTTGCTTTTTCCTGACATTAGCTATACATATTTCTAAGAAAATGTTTTTTAAAGCAACCACTTACATTCCCAATCATTTTTGCCCACTGTTACTGAGCTGGGCCCTGATATGTGCTAAGAACATTCATGGTTCATTCTTCCCCCCCAATTCACATAGCTTTTGTTTATTCCTTTCTATGAGGTCTGTGTCTAAAACAGCATGGTTAAGTTTCTAATTCACTCAATTCTTCTCTGATTCCCAGAAGGTTAATGAGGTTAGGTTGCACAAATACTTCCTTCACATCTGCTTCAAGTGCACCAGAGAAATCAGGAGGGTGAGCCATATAAAAATACTCTTGGAAACAAAGTAAGCAGACCTATTTATTAGTTTTGATCATATCCTTCTGAAGGTTCTGACTTTGGTGGCTGCTAGCATTAGCTTTTCAGATATACAGTCTGAGAGGATAGCCTAAATGAAAAGTTGATCTCTGCCATACCGTGTTACATCTGAAATTACACATGTAAACCTGAGCATGCCAAATAACCTCTTGCACAACCTCTGTGGTCCAGCTCCAAGACAGGTCACTTTCAAGTCATCAGTTTTAGAGCATATTTTTTACACCTGACACAGCAAATGTGGAGCATAGACATGTTACTTTAAAATGTTTGGTCTGTTCTACAGTGGATTGAGTCAGATGGGGAATTTTAAAAAAATCAGTTACATATCCAGGAATTGTATCCTTTAGCTGTTAATCAGATCAGAGGCTGTCTTTTTAATTATCTGCTGAAACAATCACACAAAGTAGTGGTTTTAATTCATCACCAGGACTGCTTCTCTTGGTGACTTTGTACAAATTCCCAGCCCTCTCTAAGCCTATTGAGTTACAGTCTCTGGCAATGAGGCCTGGAAATGTGTACTTTAATAAGACCTCATGAGATTCTGATGCTCATCTGGGTGTGGGAATCACTGAATATTTCATTCCCTAAATAACTTAGTCATGAACTTGAACATGTCAGTAAAAAGCAGTATTTGCAAAGTATCTGCAGAATAAATAAACTAGATTAAAACTAACCATGAAATAGGCCTAAGGCCATATAGTAGATATTTATAACTTTTGTGTAACAACAGCAGCTACTGACACTTGTAGAACCTACTGTCTACCAGGCTACATTATCTACATATCTTATCTCTTTAATCCTCACATTAGCTCTAGGAGGTTGTAACACCGCTTTCCCTATTTTATACATGGGGAACATGAGGATTAATAGAGGTGAAATGGCTTGCCCAAAGTCCCATTTCAGATGAGTGACAAAGCCAAGATTCAGATTCACATCTGCTTGATTTTAAAGCAAGCGTATGTGTACCATATGGCCTCATGTCATGTCTGCAGTTCCTGATGACTCATTGCACTGCCTGTGCCTTTTCAGTGCATGGCTTTGCTCCCGGCCTCAGGCTGTTTCATGCTTTGGGGAATGGGGGACTGTCAGAACTGTGCTATGTCCAAAACATAATAAAGTGCAAAGAGTGAAGTTTACTTTTTTCTCTTAATGAATAGCAAGCAAGTTATTTAGTGTCCTTACTCACTCTAATTCTACAATGAAGCTACAAAGAGGTGAGAAATGCTAATAAACTAATTCTTAGAAAATGAAAAAGAAAAATGACGAATGCAAGGAATGTGGTAGAAGATATGTTTAAAAATGGGTAGACAATGAATCAATCAGAATTGGCATGTATATCTGTGCATTAATCAGGAACAAACTTCCCCTCCCCACTCTCATCACATTATACTTGTCAATATGATCTATAAATACCAAATCCCTAATGTTTAAATAGTATTCATGCCACAAATTGAATTCCCTTGACTTTCCAGTCTATTTTAGTAGTGTACATAGAAACAATTATATATTAGAATTTTCTGCCACCAAGTGGTTATAATGCTTCTTTGCAACATTGTGTAAGTTTCTTCTTACATACTATTTTTTGTATGATTCAATTTTAACCTGTTTATTGAATATCTTTTATGTATTAGATACAGTTTAGAAAATTTTCTTAAAAAGTGTTACATTTGCATTCAAATTTGTATCTCAGATTAAGAGCAGAACTAATCATGTAAATATGCTCTCAATAATTTTACACCTGTTCAGTTTTATACCATTTAAATATACCAGTGTTTCCCAACCAGGAGTGGTTTTGCTCTCCTCTACCCCCACTGGAATCCCCAGGGTGAATTTGTAATAGCTGGAGAGATATTTGGATGTCACAACTAGAGAGGGTAGCTGTTACTGCATTCTTGTGGGTAGAGAGCATGGATGCTGCTAAGCATTCTATAATGCATAGAAAGCCAGCACAATAAAGACCAATCTAGTCCAAGTGTCAAAAATGTCTCTATTGAGAAATCTTTAACTCTGACTACTGAGTACATGCATGGGAGAACTGCATGTTGGGCTGAACTGTATGAACACACTGTAGCTATGGTCATTGACACTTTGAGATCTACTCTTTGGAAAATCCATAATCATATGCATTCTCAAATGAGGAGAATTTCATTTTCTGGCTTTCCTAGCACTGTTACTTCTTTGCTATCCAGTGTGTTACTTTATAAGGCATCTGCCTTATGCCTTAAAACCATTTCACCATGTTTCCGATGTATCTTCATCATGCAGTTGAGCTGCAAGCAACTGATTTATGAACCTAGATTATATGTATCTTATATAGCAAGGTGTCCAGAAACCAAATGAGGTCCATTAGTGACTCAAAAGCAGTTCTTTCTTCACCACTTCCTCTAACAACCAACAATTTTGAGCACTTGCCATGTGCTAGGCAGTGCTGGCACTGGGGACATTGGGGTGAACTAAACAAAGTCCATTTATCTATACAGCCTGATGAACATGGACAATAAATGTGTGACTAAGCCAGGAATATGAAAGCTGTCAGTTGTGAAGTATGTTATGAAGAAAACAAAAGGCCTACCTCACTTGAGAACTATTTTTCGTGGGTGAGCAGGAAAAGCTTCTCTGAGAAGCTTATGTTTTAAGCAAAAATCCAAAGGATGAGAGTGAGCTAGTCATCCAGGCAGTCAGGTAAAGAGGGTTTCAGGAATTGGAAACAGTAAACACAAAGGCTGTACATTGGGAAAGAGCTAATTGAAGCAGCCCTTGAGACATTACTATAATATTAAGTTTTCAAAAAAACAAAAGATTATCTCCATATGTATGGTGTGTCATGGAGCTGCCTTAATTGGGGATGATTGGCACATCGAGTATTAAGGACCACACATTTGTCTTAATAATAATAAAAAAAAATCCCAAGAAGCAAAATGTTTACTTTCCTCTTTCTTTTTTTTTTTTTTTTTTTTTTATAATTTTATTTTTTTAATGGGGTGACATCAATAAATCAGGATACATATATTCAAAGATAACAAGTCCAGGTTATCTTGTCGTTCAATTATGTTGCATACCCACCACCCAAAGTCAGATTGTCCTCTGTCACCTTCTATCTTGTTTTCTCTGTGCCCCTCCCCACCCCCTATCCCTCTCCCATTCCCCCCTCCCCCCCGTAACCACCACACTCTTGTCAATGTCTCTTAGTTTCAGTATTATGTCCCACCTACGTATGGAATAATACAGTTCCTGTTTTTTTCTGATTTACTTATTTCGCTTCGTATCATGTTATCAAGATCCCACCATTTTGCTGTAAATGTTCCGATGTCATCATTTCTTATGGCTGAGTAGTATTCCATAGTGTATATGTGCCACATCTTCTTTATCCAGTCATCTATTGATGGGCTTTTTGGTTGTTTCCATGTCCTGGCCACTGTGAACAATGCTGCAATAAACATGGGGCTGCATGTGTCTTCACGCATCAATGTTTCCGAGTTTTGGGGATATATACCCAGTAGAGGGATTGCTGGGTCATAAGGTAGTTCTATTTTCAGTTTTTTGAGGAACCACCATACTTTCTTCCATAATGGTTGTACTACTTTACATTCCCACCAACAGTGTATGAGGGTTCCTTTTTCTCCACAGCCTCTCCAACATTTGCTATTACCTGTCTTGTTAATAATAGCTAATCTAACAGGTGTGAGGTGGTATCTCATTGCAGTTTTGATTTGCATTTCTCTAATAGCTAAAGAAGATGAGCATCTTTTCATATATCTGTTGGCCATTTGTATTTCTTCCTGGGAGAAGTGTCTATTCATATCCTCTTCCCATTTTTTTATTGGATTGTTTGTTTGTTTGTTGTTGAGTTTTATGAGTTCTTTGTATATTTTGGATATTAGGCCCTTATCTGAGCTGTTGTTTGAAAATATCATTTCCCATTTAGTTGGCTTTCTGTTTATTTTGTTATCAGTTTCTCTTGCTGAGCAAAAACTTCTTAGTCTGATGTAGTCCCATTCATTAATTTTTGCCTTCACTTCTCTTGCCATTGGAGTCAAATTCATAAAATGCTCTTTAAAACTCAGGTCCATGAGTTGAGTACCTATGTCTTCTTCTATGTACTTAATTGTTTCAGGTCTTATGTTTAGATCTTTGATCCATTTTGAGTTAATTTTTGTACAGGGAGAGAGACTGTAGTCCAGTTTCATTCTTTTGCATGTGGCTTTCCAGTTTTCCCAGCACCATTTATTGAAGAGGCTTTCTTTTCTCCATTGTGTGTTGTTGGCCCCTTTATCAAAAATTATTTGACTATATATATGTGGTTTTATTTCTGGACTTTCTATTCTGTTCCATTGGTCTGAGTGTCTATTTTTCTGCCAATACTATGCTGTTTTGATTGTCGTGGCCCTATAATAGAGTTTGAAGTCAGGTATTGTTATGCCCCCAGCTTCATTCTTTTTCTTTAGGATTGCTTTGGCTATTCGGGGTTTTTTATACTTCCATATAAATCTGATGATTTTTTGCTCTATTTCTTTAAAAAACGTCATTGGAAGTTTGATGGGAATTGCATTAAATTTGTATATTGCTTTGGGTAATATAGCCATCTTGATTATATTTATTCTTCCTAGCCAAGAACAAGGTATATTCTTCCATCTCATTATATCTTTTTCGATTTCCCTTAACAATGGTTTATAGTTTTCATTATATAAGTCCTTTACATTCTTTGTTATGTTTATTCCTAAGTATTTTATTTTTTTTGTTGCAATCGTGAAGGGGATTATTCTTTTGAGTTCCTTCTCAGTTGTTTCATTGTTGGCATATAGAAAGGCTATTGACTTCTGTATGTTAATTTTGTATCCTGCGACCTTACTGTATTGGCTTATTGTTTCTAGTAGTCTTTTTGTGGATTCTTTGGGGTTTTCGATGTATAGGATCATATCATCTGCAAAAAGTGATACCTTTACTTCTTCTTTTCCGATATGGATGCCATTTATTTCTTTGTCTTGTCTGATTGCTCTGGCTAGAACCTCTAGTACCACATTAAATAAGAGTGGAGAGAGTGGACAACCCTGTCTTGTTCCTGATTTAAGGGGGAAAGCCTTCAGTTTAGTGCCATTTAATATGATGTTAGCTGATGGTTTATCATATATGGCCTTTATCATGTTGAGATATTTTCCTTCTATACCCATTTTGTTGAGAGTCTTAAACATAAAATTGTGTTGTATTTTATCAAAAGCCTTTTCTGCGTCTATTGATAAGATCATGTGGTTTTTGTTCTTTGTTTTGTTGATATGGTATATTACATTAACCGTTTTACGTATGTTGAACCATCCTTGAGATTCTGGGATGAATCCCACTTGATCATGATGTATTATTTTTTTAATATGTTGTTGTATTCGATTTGCTAGTATTTTGTTTAGTATTTTAGCATCTGTATTCATTAGAGATATTGGTCTGTAGTTTTCTTTTTTTGTGCCATCCTTGCCTGGTTTTGGGATGAGGGTTATGTTGGCCTCATAAAATGTGTTTGGAAGTATTGCTTCTTCTTCAATTTTTTGGAAGACTTTGAGTAGAATAGGAACCAAGTCTTCTTTGAATGTTTGATAAAATTCGCTGGTATAGCAGACAGGGCCCGGAACTTTCATTTTTGGGGAGGTTTTTAATGGTTTTTTCTATTTCTTCTCTACTGATAGGTCTGTTTAGGCTTTCTGCTTCTTCTTGACTCAGTCTAGGAAGGTTGTATTTTTCTAGGAATTTCTCCATTTCTTCTAGGTTGTTGAATTTAGTGGCATAAAGTTTTTCATAGTATTCTACAATAATTCTTTGTATATCTACAGTGTCCGTGGTGATTTCTCCTCTTTCATTTTGGATTTTGTTTATATGAGTTCTTTCTCTTTTTTCCTTGGTAAGTCTTGCCAAGGGTTTGTCAATTTTGTTGATCTTTTCAAAGAACCAGCTCCTTGTTCTATTAATTTTTTCTATAGTTTTTCTGTTCTCTAATTCATTTATTTCTGCTCTGATTTTTATTATCTCCTTTCTTCAGCTGGTTTTGGGTTGTCTTTGTTCTTCTTTTTCTAGTTCCTTAAGGTGGGAAGTTAAGTGGTTCACTTGGGCTCTCTCTTGTTTGTTCATATATGCCTGAAGCGATATGAACTTCCCTCTTATCACTGCTTTTGCTGCATCCCATAGATTCTGATATGTCGTATTGTCATTTTCATTAGTCTGTATATATCTTTTGATCTCTGCACTTATTTCTTCTTTGACCCATTCATTTTTTAAAAGTATGTTGTTTAGTTTCCACATTTTTGTGGGATTTTTTTTTCTCTTTTTTGTAGTTGAATTCTAGTTTCAAGGCTTTATGATCAGAAAATATGCTTGGTACAACTTCAATTTTTCTGAATTTGCTGATGTTGTTTTTGTGGCCCAACATATGGTCAATTCTTGAGAATGATCCATGTACACTGGAAAAAAATGTATACTCAGTCACTTTGGGATGAAATGTCCTGTAGATGTCTATCATATCCAGGTGCTCTAGTGTTTTCTTTAAGGCCACTATGTCTTTGTTGATTCTCTGTTTGGATGACCGATCTAGAGCCGTCAGCGGTGTATTGAGGTCTCCAAGTATGATTGTATTTTTGTCAGTTTTTGTTTTAAGATCAATAAGTAGCTGTCTTATATTCTTATATATTTTGGTGCTCCTTGGTTTGGTGCATATATATTAAGAATTGTTATATCTTCTTGATTCAGTGTCCCCTTAGCCATTATGAAATGGCCATTTTTGTCTCTGAGTACTTTTCCTGTCTTGTAGTCAGCATTATCCGATATGAGTATTGCTACACCTGCTTTTTTTTGGATGTTATTTGCTTGGAGTATTGTTTTCCAGCCTTTCACTTTGAATTTGTTTTTATCCTTGTTACTTAGATGAGTTTCCTGTAGGCAGCATACAGTTGGATTTTCTTTTTTAATCCATTCTGCTACTCTGTGCCTTTTTATTGGTGAGTTTAATCCGTTTACATTTAGTGTAATTATTGATACTTGTCAGTTCCCTATTGCCATTTTATATCTTGCTTTCTGTTAGTTTTGTGTCTTGTTTGATCCTTCTCTTTTGTTTTTCTATCTTTTGTTTTTATTTGGTTGTATTCCATACATCTTTCCTCTGTTGCTATCTTTTTTATCTCATGTGCTTCTGTGGTGGTTTTTTCAATGGTGGTTACCTTTGAGTAATGAAAAGGGTCCCTACCCTGTTCATTGTAGTGAACTATTTTGTGAGTACTTTTGCACTCCATCGTCCTTTGCTACTGTTAATCTCCATCTTCTCCCCCTCTTTCTTTTTGTTGTTGTCACAGTTTAAATTTGGTTTTTTTGTGTTCTTCTTGAAGCTTTTACTTGTGGCTCTGTTTTTTTTTTGTTCTTTGTATCTGGTTGGAGAACCCCCTTTAGTAATTCCTGGAGTGGGGGTTTTCTGATGATAAATTCCCTCATCTTTTCTGTATCTGTGAATGTTTTTATTTCTCCTTCGTATTTGAAGGATAGCTTTGATGGGTATAGTATTTGTGGCTGAAAGTTCCTCTCTTTCAGGACTTTAAATATTGGGGTCCACTCTCTTCTAGCTTGTAGAGTTTCTGCTGAGAAATCTGATGATAATGGGCCTTCCTTTATATGTTGTATTCTTCTTTTCCCTGGCTGCCTTGAGAATTTTTTCTTTGCTGTTGGTTTGTGTCAATTTCATTATGATACGCCTTGGAGTAGGTTTGTTGGGGTTAAGAAAACTTGGAGTTCTGTTTGCTTCTTGAACTTGAGGCTTTAGTTCTTTCCACAGGCTTGGGAAGTTCTCACCTATTATTTGTTTGAGTATGTTCTCCATTCCATTTTCTCTCTCTTCTCCCTCTGATATACCTATTATTCTTATGTTATTCTTTTTGATGGAGTCAGATAATTCTTGTAGGGCTATCTCATTTTTTTTAATTTTTGAGTCTCTTTCTTCTTCTCTCTGTTGTGCCTCAAGTTGCTTGTCTTCTATTTCACTAATCCTCTCTTCTATCTGACCTGTTCTATTAGCTAAGCTTGTTACTTCGTTTTTCAGCTCGTGAATTGAGTTTTTCATCTCTGTTTGATTTGTTTTTATAGTTTCAATTTCCTTGGACATATATTCTTTGTGTTCATTGAGTTGTTTTCTGAGCTCCCTAAATTGCCTTTCTGTGTTTTCTTGTATATCTCGGAGGATTTTTAGTATTTCTATCTTGAATTCTCTGTCATTTAGCTCCAAGGTTTCCAGTATATTAAATTTTTTCTCCATAGATTTTTCCTCATCTAGCTGTGTTACCTCTCTTTCTTTTGTATCCATGATATTCGATTTTCTCTTCCTTAATGGCATCTGAGGGTGGTTTTGTTGATAGTATTAATGAGATTTAATAAAGAATAAAAAGTTAAAAAAATAAAAAATCAAAAAGAGTTGTTTTTTTTTAAAAAAATTAATAATGAAATAAAGAAAAATAAAATAAATAAAAATTTTTAAAAAAAGGAAATTATTCCCCCCCTCCTTTTTTCCTCTCCTCTCCTCTCCCCTCTTTCTTGAGAAAATCTTGTGGTGGACTGTGAGTTATAGCAAACAATGCCTGTGATGGAGGGCCGAATTGGGGAAAAGTAATAAAGGGGCAAAAAAGAAAAAAAGAAAAAAAAAAAAAAAGGAAAAAAAAAAAAGAAAAAAGAAAAAAAAAGAGCGTATGGACCCACAAAAAGCAAATAAGGAAAAAATTTGGGTCAAGAATAAAATGATTTGCTTTTAGGTGTTGGTTGTCTAAGAGTTATGATGAGAGGAATAAGAGGAAAATGGAAAAATGGGGGGACAAATTAAAAACTTACTATTGTATTTAGTGGAACAAGAACTAGATAATATGGAGAGCCAGGGATGGGAGCACTGCTAGTGAGTTAAAAAGGTGAAGTAAAAACCCCCCAAAATGCCACAAACATAGGTTTGAGTCCCAGATAAGATAATTTGTTTGTTATTGAGGTTTGAATGAGAGGAGATATAAAGGAGAAAGGAAGAAACTAATATAGAGGGAGAAAAGAAAGAGAGAGAAAAAAAGAGGTAACCACTAAAAGAAGAAAAAAGAAAGGAGAGAGAGAGAGTTAAGGGTTTTGGAGTGCAACCCTCATAGAGAGAAAGGAAGAGAAGAGAAAAGATAATGGGAGATGTAACACTTATGGGTAGTGTAGTTCAAGGAGAGGAGAGAGTAAGACCGGTAGAGAGTTAATCAGCCAAATTGGAGGAGGAAAAAAAAGTATCAAGAATGAAGATAAGAGAAATGAACAAATATAATAAAATGGGATAGGTTATAAAGTCTGCAGATTATTCTTGATTTTGAGAGGTTATCTTCTTGCTTTTTCTTTTCTCTCCCTCTTCCTGGTCGGTGACTCTGTACCCCGGGTTCTGCCCCTTTGGCACGCTCAGGTAGAGGTTTGCAGTTGATAAGTCTCTATGGCAATGTCATGTATTGTGCTTTAGTCTCATGGGAGTCGAGGCTCATTAGCATTTATAGGCTCCGACAGTGAGAGAGTCCGTGTTCCTGGAGCCTTTCTCCTAGTCTTTCCTTCCTCAATTAGTAGCCTGAGAATCCAGCTATGGGGTTGCTGCTGCCTCTGCCTGGATAGTAAGAGGCTCAAAGAGCTGGCAACTCCCCACTCTATTTCCACTTAGCACAGGGCTCTGGGTAAGGCTCAGTCAGTCAGAGCTACTAGCATAATCAGGCGGGCTTTCCGCCCACTCAAAGACCACTGGCTCTGCCACTCTGTCCGGTAACACAAGCGGGCGCCCACTTCTGGGGGGCGCTTGGAGGAAACTCTCACTCACTGTCTGCGACCAGGATATCCAGCCAGCAGTCTCACGCTCTGAGTGAAACCCCCAACCGCAGGGAAAAGTTGCAGCGTTGGAATTGAGTCTGGCTCCGTCCCCGTGCGCGGCTTTTGCAAGGCGCTGGGGCGGCTCGAGATTCCGCTTTGGCCCACACAAAGGCCCCTGACTCTACCCCTCTCTGCAATAACACGGGCGCGCACTGCCGAGGCACTCGGAGGAATCACTCACTCCTTATCTGCGCGCACAAACCAGGATATGAGGCTGGCCGCGGTTCCCTCTGAGTGAAACACCCTCCAACACGGAAAATCTCCACCGTTGGAATTAGTTCTCACTCCCTCCCGTGCGTGGCTTTCCCAGGGCACTGGGGCTGCCCAGAGACTCTGTCCTCGGCCCACAGAAAGGCCTCTGACCCTGCCTCTCCGTGGGGCAACACGGGCACCCACTCTCGGGGCCTAGGAAGAAATTCTCGCCCACTAACTGCGCACCGACCAGGAGACCGGGTAAAATGGCCGCTCCACTTGTCTTTCTTTGTTTGGGTTTGGCGCAAGTGTTAGCTTGTATTGCCCGGGTTGCCACAGGATCAGATTTTTCTCAGCTTGGATCTCCGTGCCAAGCCTGGTTTGGCCGTTTGTGCTGCGGCGGCCTGGATCTATTCACCCCCTTTGCCTGCCTCAGTTTCTATATTCACAGTTACCAGAGAAAGCCGCCCTGTTTAGGTTAGTGAGGAAGGTGGAGCATTTCTTACTCCCTATTTCCTTTGGGGTTTGGTTATATATTTAGCCAATTTTTCACTCAATCATACCTTTGGGTGTATTGCGAAGCATCTGGAAGCTCCAAGTATAGGTTTTTCTGTTTCTGGTTGAGGATCTTGTTGAGTTTTGGGGGAGATTTATTGGTATCGCTTCCTACCCCGCCATTACTCTGACATCATCTCTACTTTCCTCTTTCCATGAACATCTTTGAGTATACTAGTAGCCTCTAATGAAAAAAAAATGAGACATGACATTAATGATTTGCAACCATGAGATTCATGTGAATTCGTGTGCATTCATGTGAATTCATGAATGGAAAGTAAAGGATGCACAAAGATTCCATTTGTCTGAATCTTTTTTCTGTGATTATGAACCTGTCCTCACCCTCCGTGCTCTATCATAAAAACTGGGCCATGAAGGTGAACTTGAACCTGGCCATCACACTTAATGATGTTCTTAAAGTATAAATTACAGTTTGAAAACTATTGTAAAAATAAATTATATATATATATATTTTTTCCTTTTTTTAGTTTCTCTTGATTTTATTGTTCTTTTTAAAAAATAAAAGTACATCTTTTACCAATACAAGTTAGAATGTTTCCAGAATAATGAACCAGGCACTGAAGTTTAATTCTCTGTTGAATTTCAGTAGCAGTTAAAAAATTCTGTTTTCAAAGTAAGGCTATTTTTTACTATTCTTTTGGATAAATGACTTAGCAACAAAAGGAAGGTTGCTAAACTATACACATGCTTCTGAGTTCATGTCTTCTTTTTACTTATGACTGAAGTGAGACAGCAGTTCATAACAAGCGGAGATGAACATATACACTGTCCATGCTGAAAATCCCGAGTTCATTTTTTCTTTGACAAAGAGGCATCCAATGACAATTCTCGTGGTTTAATATTACTTGGTCACTCTAATTATTTCATTATGGCCTTGAATGAAATTCTAGTCTTCAAGCTGTATTCCCAAGGCCACTCTCCCCCAATGATCTTGAGTGTCCTGAAGTAGAGGTCAAAATTTTAAATTTTATATTATTAAAATGTGTTTAGTTTTACACTAATTTCATAAGTTCATAAATTAAAATAACTTGAAGGACCAAAGGGGTCAATTAGACTACTCCCTTCAATGTCAGAAGAGATCATAGAGTGTTTTAGCACCTTGCCTAGTGATCTACAGCTAACTTGGGCAGAGCCAAGTGAGTCTTCAGGTTTCTGTCCAGTGCCATTAAGAATCTAAGCTGCCTCTCTTTGGTTGTTTTGCTCAATTGCATAATTTTATTTTAATGTTTTTGAAAATAAATATGAAATAAAATTGAAATAAAATAATGTACATTTTGCTGATATTTTTAGAGAGGGTGAAAGAAAAGGGTAAATGATGACATGAAAAAAAAATGCTATCCAAACAATATTATCAATATTATATGTTATTTTTTATGGGTTTAGTCAGCTTGGCCATATTTTCCTATTATTATAATTTAGCTAGACTATAATTGCTTACATTCTTCATTAGTACCCATAACCTAGTACAGCACCTTACACATAGAAGACATACTTATTCAATTCATAAATGTGTATATAGCTGTTTTAATTCATCATGTAGGCATTTAAAGACCAAGTATTGAAGTCAAGATTTTAATTGTAAATAGTTGTATACCCCAAACATACAAATTTGGAGCTGCTCTGTTTCACTTAGGTTCTCCTAATTTTTTTTGTAAAATCCTTAATTTTTTATAAAAATGACTTGAAGAATATTTTAAATTATCCTCTTAGCATGTTAACATGGTATGTTAAAACCTTTATTATAGATTGCTTTAATTTTTTATTTGCCTATTCAAGCAAATATATTACTTGAAAAATGCTCCCCAAATTGAATACTATACAGATCCTAAGATTCAGATGGATTAATTAGTGTTTTCTTGGCACCTAAATTCTGTCCCGCAACAGTTTCATTGCGGCATTTCTTCAGAATCCCCAATCAAAACCCACTGCAGGCGTGGGTGTTGTAGTCCATCATACTGGCCTGTTGATTCCTCATCAGTGGGCTTCTGAGCCATTACTTTCCCAACTCTTTTGCCTCTTCCTCTGTCACATATGTGTTGGTGGGGAGGTTAAAGCATTATTCTCATGACAACATGATTGTGGCCACAAGGTCTAAAAGACTCCTCTGACAACCTCTGATAGTCATTGAGAGACTGAGCACACCTCAAGTGCCTATGATTTGTCTTGGTAGATAGAATATTAAGCAAAGTGAAGTTAAAATGGCACCATATATTCATAATATTATTTATGTATACTATATAAAACTAATTATTAGTTTATTTATACAAGTAATAAATCTCATCACATTTTTAAAAAATTAGATAAGAAAATTTTTTAAATTTTTTCCAAATTACAGCTTGGGCATAGTAAACAATCAAGTATAAGAAGCTCAGAAGATTTCCAGTTAAATAGTTTCAATAACCCTCCAAGACAGTATCAGGTAAGCATGAATTTTTAAAGAAATAAGGCTAGTTATCTGTAACATATAGAATCTCAAACTATGTAATTAGTTTTTAGATGAGATGAGGGGAGATAGTGAGGCAGATTCCTGCATGCACCCCAACCAAAATCCACCCAGCAACCCTATCTGGGACTGATGCTTGAGTACTGAGCTATTTTTAAGCCCTTGAGGCTAATGTGCTCCATGGACATATCCTCAGTGCCCAGGGCCACACTCAAACCAATCAAATCACTGGCTACAGGAGGGGAAGAGAGAGAGAAGAGGGAGAGGGAGTGGGGAGAAGCAGATGGTCACTTCTCCTGAGTGCCCTGACTGGGAATTGAACCCAGGACATTCATATACCAGGCTGACACTCTATCTACTGAGCCACCAGCCAGGGCCACCATGTAGTTCTTTAAGTGAAAATGAACTATCATATTTTTCTCAATATCAAGATAATGCATTAATTCAACAAATATTTACTGAGTAATTACCATGTGCCAGGCACTTTCTAAGTACTGGAGAGACATAGCTAAACAAAATAGATGAAGTCTTGAAATCATAGAGTTTAGCATTCCCATGTCCATCATAAAAAGTCTATTCTTACTAAAAACATAAAGAGGAGAGTAAAATTCACCTCAAATACCACCCCTGAAGAATAAAGATGTTTTGTCAGATGATTATATATGTGTGTGTATAATTTTACATATATTATCATTGTTATATAAATGTATATATAATATACATTTTTTAATTATTTTTTAGTGAGATGGAGGGAAGGCAGAGACAGACTCCCACATGCGCCCTGACCGGGATCCACCCGGCATGCCCACCTGGGGGGTGATGCTCTGCCCATCTGGGGCCCTTGCTCTGTTGCAACCAGAGCCAATTTTAAGCACCTGAGACAGAAGCCATGGTGCCATCCTCAGTACTCAGGGCCAACTCACTCCAATGAGCCATGGCTGCAAGTGGGAAGCAGAAGAGATAGAGAAAGAGAGAGAGAGAGAGAGAGAAAGAGAAACAAGAGGGGGGAGGAGGGAGAAGCAGATGATTGCTTTTCCTGTGTGCCCTGACTGGGAACCGAACTCAGGACATCCACACGCCAAGCCAATGATCAACCACTGAGCCAACTGGCCAGGGGCAATATATTAATGAATTAATAATACTTATATAATGAACAATAGTTTTTCACTTCACAAGACATATATTCATGTTAATTTTAATAAATATATTTTATTCCTTTATACAAATATAATTTATTAAAATAATCTCTTATTGATGGACACTTAAGGGTTGATTTTTCTATTATGTTGTAATACTATGAACAAATTGACCATGAACCCAATTACATCCTTGGAATAAGTTTTTTTTTTTTAAGAGTTTCTTTTTTTTTTTTTTAAATGCTACTGATTTTTTTTTATTTATTCATTTTTTTTTAGAGAGGAGAAACTGAGGGAGAGAGAGAGACAGAGAGAGAGAGAGAGAGAGACAGGGGAGAGGAGCTGGAAGTATCAACTCCCATATGTGCCTTGACCAGGCAAGCTCAGGGTTTCGAACCAGCGACCTCAGCATTTCCAGGTTGACGCTTTATCCACTGCGCCACCACAGGTCAGGCAAGCCCAGGGTTTTGAACTGACAACCTCAGTTCTTGAATGAGGAATTCTACCGTCCACCATTTCTTTCCAGCCTTAGGTAGTAATATTTGGTTTAGCTATATCTTCACTCAGGACTTCCTGTACATGTGCTGAGCCTCTTACTTTTCACAAGATTTTTGTAAAAGCACATCCTCATGGAAGAAACCATGGTGCTGGAGGAAGTATATTACAACGAAACTGACCTCTCACTCATTAATTACTAGCAAGCATAAAATCAGCGCTGGCTACATTTCTTTATAAGAGAGGGAAGAAACCATAAGTGAATTCTTCCCTGTTTGCTGACTTTTTCATTTTTTCCTGCAGTGCTGCATACCTTTAACCTGCCCAACGGAAAGGCTGTGTCTTGCTCTAATACTTTTCAAATAAAATACAAGCTGTGAATTAAAGATTAGATGTTTGTTCTGAACTTGCTCTTTTCCAAAGAACTAATTTCTGAGACAGTTATCCCAAGTGATATGAAAAATGCTTTAAAAATCTAGAGACAGAGAAAAAAAATCTAGAGAGAGTATGCATTCCCAGGCAGGTAAATAATCTTAATCTCTGTGAGCATCACTTCTAACATGCTTACTACAGAGAGAATGACTCAAAATTATTCCAAAGGAGAGATTTGTCATGAACATAAAACTGAGATGGATTTTTTTTCTTTCTCTAGAAAATAATGAAGAGGCTCATTAAACGATATGTACTACAAGCCCAAATCGATAAGGAGAGTGATGAAGTGAACGAAGGTGAGTTGAACACAGGACAAGCTGGCCCCTGAGCATGAGCTAAAATGTGGGCCTGATGCAGAGCTGAGGGAGGGCTGGAGAAAAGGCTTCAGAGGCTGAGTGGCAGGGTGAGAGAAGGCAGGCTCTCACCAATCTCTTTTTTTTCTTTTTCTTTTTTTCCAAGTGAGAGGAAGGGAGATAGAGAGACAGACTCCTGCATGTGCCCCAAATGGGATTAAACTGACAATCCTCATCTGGGGTCTATGCTCTGCCCATCTGGGGCCATGTTCACAACTGAGCTATTTTTAGCACCTGAAAGGAGGCTCCATGGAGCCATCCTCAGCACCCAGGGCCAATGCACTCGAATCAATTGAGCCATGGCTGTGGGAGCGGAAGAGAACAAGAGAGAAAGAAAGGGGAGAGTGATGGGTGGAGAAGCAGATGTTCACTTCTCTTCTGCACCCAGACTGAAAATCGAATGAGAACATTCACACTCTAGGTCGACGCACTACCACTGAGCCAACTAGCCAGGGCCTCATCAATCTCAATACCATTACAGTCTCAGGAAATAGGCTATTTATCCCCAGTTGGGGGAAGATGCCACTAGTTAGATAAGTAACTACTGTTTTTATGGGGGGCTTGGAGGGAGGAGAAAGTGGTGGGAAGGTGAGGGGCTTTTCCTCCCAACCCCTAAAACATTTGCCGCCAGTGTTTTCCTAGCTTACTTCCAGAGGGCTTTTGTTATAATTTTTTTCTATAATCTTCTCATTAACTGAAATACTGAGCTGACAAAATAGAAACATGTCCATTAGGAAGTCATTTCCTTCAGAAGGATTCAAAATACAGATGTGTGTGGACTTGAGATTGATTTCACTCTACCACAGAATCGCTTGTTTATCTGCATTTACATATTTACAGTTGACTTCTTGTCACTCTTGCTTTTCAAAGGGGAACTGAAGGAAATTAAACAGGACATCTCAAGTCTCCGCTATGAACTCCTGGAAGAAAAAACTCAGAATTCAGAAGATCTAGCAGAACTTATTAGAAAACTTGGGGAAAAATTATCAATGGAACCAAATCAAGAGCAGAGCAATAGATAATGCAGAGACTTCCCTTAAACCCATATTTATTTGTCCACTTGAAGCCATATTATTTTCTGATCTATTTTTTTAACTACCAATGTGAACATCTTTTAAACAAGAAAATGTTCAAAGATAACTTGGGACATACTGTCATCTGGAACCCTAATATTTAATATTTTTCATGGAGAAATTTTATTGTTCAGGCTAAAGATTGCAGATTTTGATGAATATTATGTCCAGTTATTTGGTGCTTGTTTTATGAACTGCTTTTTGGCTATATCTACTGTGACAGAGTGACTGCTACATGTTGTCTGCCTGGGAATCACCCTTACTGGCAGGGGACAGACACACCGTTCTGTGGTATTTCCCGGACAGGACATTGGGCTCCTTCCTGCCTGCTCTGTGGAGTCCCTGAAATCTAAAGAGAAAACAATCTATGGCCATTTATTGAATGCTGTTTGAACATTTATCCTGCATAGCATCCCCCCCAAATATGATTAATAATGTCTTTGCAAACTGGGGTACAATCTTTGCTAAACTTTTTGATGTATCTCTCTGAAAATATTGTATTTAACAATGAAAAAATGCTTCTTCCACTGAACCCTGGAAACACGCTTCGTGTGTGTGTGTGTGTGTGTGCACGCGCGCGCGTGCACGTGTGTGAAAAGCTTGCCCTATACTCTTTTGCCTACAATTTAGACCCTTGAAAGATCTTTATGTTATAATTGTTTATTGAAACTAAAAAATTATTGACCAAATAAGAATCTTTTATTGGAAAAGTATCAAAACCATACAATTGTGGTCATTTGGTCCAATTATAGCACAATTTTGTGCCATTTCTGTGGGCCATTACAGGTAAATTCCCCATTTGGTGTCAAATATGAAGAAAAAGAAAGTGCTGAAGGAATTTGCAAATACTTACCTCTTGTTGTTAGTATGTTCCACCCTCTTTCCAAAATAATATAAAAAAGAAATGTGTATTAGTGAGCATTCACCAAGAGGCCATTACTGACTGATGCTGTGAGGCCGTAGCTAAAACAAGTGAAGGAGAAATGAAGGTTCATCTGTTCAACTCCCCAAACTCTCAATATATAGATGATGCTGGGCATTAACTGAAACTGCAGCTTTAATTCAATAAAGAAGGCCTTCAAATGTAAAAATTTAACTTCACTTTAAAGTTAAAATGGTCACAGAAATTCTGTTTAGCTCCAAATTTGACTGAATTTAAGTCAAAGGACTTTTATGTAAGTAGCAGAAAATAGAGCTGAAAATTTGTATTTAATGATTTTGTATTTGCGGGTATTATTTATTAAGTTATTTAGTGATACAGAAAAGGTCTATTTTCAAATGTTTCATGACAACATTTGAACCAGAAGTTGCAAAAATCAACCTCATACCAAATGCATAATCAACAAACTAAAATTAATATCTGCGATGCTTGCATGTTGTGCCAGGCGAGAGACTGGCCTCCCTGTCAACAAGTCAGTAGTTTCTCCTCGGAGTGCAGCTGAATTGGCACCTCTTCTAATTTCTTTTTAATAGAAAGATGAAAAGAGAAACCAACCATGTTTCAAGAAAGGTTTTATAAGAGCTCAGTTGAAGGCGAATTGTCAAAGGATCGTCGTAAACGTGACTGTCCTTCATAAGCCTCAAGACCACTGGCTTTAAATTCTGTATTTGTCTTGCAGTCAGCTTAACCTTTGAAATAAAGTGGTTAGTTAGTTGAAATATACTTATCCGAACTGCTGTCTTTCTGTCATATTTCTCCTCTCATATGTAGTGCTTCCTGAAGTTTTGGCTACCATACGGAAAACAGAACAAGGATGCCTAACACAGACCACGCAGCTGCTCCCTGAAGGCCAGGGCATGTGTGTGACAGACCCACCACCAGTGAACAAAATGACATCTCTGTTTTTGTACATCAATGCCTGGTTTTACTCTCTGCTGTTCTCATTACTCTGAAACTGAGAAACAACACAAATTCAATGTGATTTTATTAGGCATGTAATGAATGACCAGAATCTATTGTCTGCTTATAACCTTGCCAGGGACTGAGAGAATAGAAAGTGTGTGCCTGAACTCAACAAGCTGGCCACCCAGTAGGGAAATGGGAGTTAGGACAACTGCGAGAAGTGTTTACTGGGCACCTCCCCTGGCCCAGGCATGGCGGTTAATGCTTTCATTCATTATCTAGTTTAATCTGACGCATTGCTTATGCCATCTGAATGAAGTAAATACTATTTACCACAGTAAATAGAGAAAACAGCTTTTAGAGGCTTAGTAAATTGTACCAAGAGCTAAATGTCAGAGCCAGGAACAAAACTCAGGCGGGCCTACTAACAAAGACCTCACAGTTACCTGAGGTCTTGATTGACTGTATTGGGGTGTGGTTGTCTCACTGTGCAATTTATATTTTAATCTCTGGGTGAGGAAAACTGGGCTGTACCTGAAAACCCCAAGTTTTATTACATACTCAGTCCGGAGAGAGACCACAGCATTAATCAAGGGAATGGGAAAGAGAAGATTTGGCTTCAAAAAGACTGCAAGTATTAAAAAGAATGAAAGATGCAGATGTACGATGAAGGAGTGAGGATCTTGTGAGCCAGGCCAAGAGTTGTGCATAAGTGAGGGACACCAAGGAGTCTTTCCAGAGAGAAACAGTAGATTCAAAGACTGACACTCACTGAGGAGAACAGACTGACTGTATTTGGGGAGTCTATGTCATCCATCCAATATTATTCCAGTATGAATTTTATCACCATGTACATAGTAAAAGCAAACCAAACATTCCATCAGAATGGGGAGACTATATGATAGTATTTGCCAAACACGGGGGCTGCAGAGTCCCTGCAGCTATGTTGAATGATGTTGAGTATGAATTCCTATGCTGTCATTTGAGTCTCTACCCTTGGATTTAGAGAGTGCAGATTGAATCACTGGAAGGGCAGAAAAAGATATGGATTCTCAACTCAAACTCTGTATTGTACTCATGAAACATCTGATTAGCATTCCAAGTGAGCAAATCAATCAAAATTTATGTCAGAGTGGAGCTCAGCATCCCACCATCAATGGAAGCTGAAATTTCAGTTCAACATCTGTTATCATACAAAACATTGACTCAATCTGAGTCCTCACTTTGCTCTGTGACTAGTTGAGGTGAGTGATGCACCGTGAGCTCTCAGACCTGTTATTTTTTCCCTTGACTCATTGGAATGATGACTTGAATTTTCTTCTTTACTCTGTGTTTACAGCCACAGCCATAAAACTTTCCGCAGACACTTTTAAAAAACATTGTCCCAGGGTAAATTTGATGATAACACCTATCACAAGTGACAAAAAGCTTTCAGTTTGGAATCAGTCTTGGCAGAGATTTTTATACAATTGAGTAAATAGCTAGAGATGCCAACCTACTATGTGACAGTTTTGTTTTCATATTAGTATCATTGATGGATAATAAATGTATCCAGTGTAAGTGGATCATAGAGAGATTGAGTCATGCTTTTCACATTCTTCATGAAAATGGTGTGTGAAGTTGCTACGTTATTCAATGATGAGGAAAATTATACTTAATTTCCCTTACAAAAAGGTCATATTTTGATAATAGAGAATTCCTTAAGTAAAATATTATGTAGACTATTAAAATAAAAGCCAGTGGAAAGTTGGTATGTATAGAATCTCAAAATGTCTCACTTTTCTTCTTTTTCTAATGCATATGCTATAAGCTGTAGGCTTTTATCACAGTTCACTGATAAAACTGTCGGAACAGTATGTAATAGGTAGACATGTCCTCTAGGAAAGGCACAGGGCATCATAAATTTTGTTTTCTTGAATCATTAAAGAAAACCTCAATGATGACATTCAGGAAGTGAGTCTTGAACATCATGGCCTTGCATGTTTGTCCTAATCATTGTCCATGAAAATAGACTTTCATGTCACCATAAGAACAATCTCAGAAGGAAGTTTATGTTTTATGTCTCTGACCAAAAGGACAGTGGCAACACTCTGTTTTCGCCTTAACCTTTTCAGTATTCTGTGATTCAGCCATTTGACATTTACCCTTCATTCCTTTTTAGAAAATGGATTACCTTCAGAATAATTGGAAAAGGTAAAATTTTAGCAAACCTTATATTTCAAAAAATGTTAACACCATATTGTTGCTACTATTTTTTGACACACAGAAAAATATAAACATGCATATATACATATACATATGTAGTTTGTCAGGATGTATAATATATAACTATATAATGCATATATAATATATGCATGATATATATATAATCAAAGATATTCAAAGCATTATTATAATCTTAGAAAAAAACATTATATTACAAATATCTTTTTTCTTTTCTCACTTGTCCTTTTCTTTTTCTTTCTTTTTTAATATCAATAATTTTATTTTTTTTCTAGTCTCTATATAATATTTACCTCTTCTTTTCAGCCTAGTAGTGTCAAATCTGAAGCCAGGACATGTGAGTTTGAATCCCAGCTCTAACAAATATCAGCTGTGCATTCTTTGCATCATTTCTTAACCTTTCTGTGACTCATTATCCCAATTCTAAATTATCCCAATTTTAACATCATCTCCTTCATAGAGTTTTTGTGAGGATGAAATGAGTTAATATGTCTTAGGATCAAAAAATAGTACTTGGCATGTATAAGTATCCAGTTAATGTTATATTTTTTAATTAAGTAAATTGTTTATTTTTTATTAATTGAGAGAGACAGAGAAGAGTAGGGGAGAAAAGAGAAGCATCACCTCGCTGTTCCACTTAGTTGTTCCATTTAATTGTGTACTCGTTGATTGCTTCTTGTACATGCCATGACCAGGTATCAAACCCATGACCTCGGTGTACTAGGACACTGCTTTATGCACTTAGCCACACTGCTAGGGCCCAATGTTAGATGTTGTAGAGAAAGGATGTAGCTTTCAAATTCCCTTTTCTACCCTGTCTTAAACCTCACACAGTCTGATGAAATTTAGGTTTTAACTCATGTTAAAACCTATTCTGTTTCAGAATAATTGGTGCATGTGCATAGTGTCTGGAACACTGTGTTAAGAAGAATTTTGAGGCCCCCAGCCAGATTATTAGGAAAGACTGACATAGAGACAATTGACAGCGTTTGCCATGGATGTGGGAAGTTTGTCCTCAGACCACATATTTGCCATCCTCGAAGAAAATAAATCATATTTGAACAATATTTGGGAAAATTTCAAGACACATTTACGACTTTTGATTGTAATAATTTTGTATCATTAATATTATAATAGTATCATAAGATAGTTTAGGGATGGTACCATGTTAGATCCCACTCAAAATATTTTTAGTTAAAACCTATTATACTATAGTTATTGTGATGTGCTGGGTGATGCCAATAGTAGTACTAGAAACAGGATATAGGTAGTCAATGTATAAGCCACAGAACTAATTTATATAACTGGTCCCATAAGGCATATCTTAATGTATTCATCCCAGCTAACTATACAACACTTGAGAAGAAATTCTTCAATATCTGCAAAGTAGAAAGTAAAGCCTGGACTAATTTGCTAAGTGTAGTTTACCTGCTACAGTTTGTGGTTTCATCTTATTTCTTAGAGGATGTACCAGACCCATGTAAGACGATTTGGGTACCGCTTAGACACTGGGTACTTCCTGATTGATTTCCATCTTCCTCTTGGAGGGTAGGCAACTTGACTCATTCACTTCATACTTTTGTCCTGACCAGGTGGTGGCGCAGTGGGTAGAGCATAGAACTGGGACACAGAGGACCTAGGGTCAAGACCCTGAGGTCACCGGCTTGAGCTAGGGCTCATCTGGTTTGAGCAAGGCTCACCAGCTTGAGCTTAGGGTTCCTGGCTTGAGCAGGGGGTCACTCAGTGTAGGTAGAGCACAGAGCATTTACCTAGCAGCTGTGGCTGATGCAATGCTGTGAGAATACTCCAGCTCCTGGAACCCTCCTGGGCACACCCGGGAAGGAAGCTCGCCCACTGCAAGGAAATGACTCAGCGCCAGGCGGGCAGCCCTCTGACCTTTTTTGGTCATTTGCCCTACCATAACACCCTTTTGGCTGAACCCATCTATATAAGCTAGCTTACTTCCTGAATGAAGCGGATCTGCGTCACTGAACCTGGACCCCAGAGTCGGGTCTCTGCGTCTCCATTGTCCTCACCCCCAGCAGGACTTGTCCACAACTCAGTCTGCTGTAGGCCCCTAGTCAAGGCACATATGAGAAAGCAATCAATGAACAATTAAGGTGCCACAATGAAGAATCTCGATGCTTCTCATCTCTGTCCCTTCCTGTCTGTCTGTCCCTATCTGTCCCTCTCTCTGTATCTGTCACAAAAGAAATTCATCCTTTGACTCAGGAGGTAATAGTGAGGAATGAATTAACCACACACAAGCTTTTTCTTGTTAATTCAATTATGGGTCCAGCCTACTGAGTTGTCTCACAGACATGACCCAGTTGTTTTTCATGATTGACTAATAGGATAAAGTTAACCCTTGGCTGGTGGCATGAGTTTATTTAGCCTCATTAATGAGGAAGACACAGCAGATGGACTCAGTGTGTGGCTTCTGCCTGATGCTATTCACTCTGAAACCTAATAACTTTAATACACAAAGCCCCAGCTCAGTTAGGTTTGACCCTGAGATACCTATAAGCTTTTCTCTTTTAAACCAATGGCTTCTGGCTTAAGAGCTTAGAGAGGTTCTATGAAGAAAACTATGATGTGAGGAGCAGTTAAGGCATTCTACAGCCTTTTGAATGACTGTCCTTCAGGGCAAATAAGAAGCCCGGAAATATGTTTGTGGTTGGTAAAAGCATGAATATGTCACAGGATCAGCAAATTTTTTTTCCCTTGAGCAAATGCGTCTGCAGTTATGACATTATGGGAAAATAATGAATCCTTCTAGGAATTCATTAATGTCTAGTATTAGAGAAAGGATCTAGACATTAATTATAACTTCTCTGTTGCAAAGAGATAATCTGCATTATCTTGTTCCTCCTCCTCTTCCAGGGGACCAGGCCTGCAGCCTGCTAGTGTTTTATAATATTGCATCAAAATTGCAAGAATATTCATACAAATACATTATCAGGAAATTAATGCACTATTCAGTGTGTCTGGACCTGTGCTTGATGAGACGAGTAATGTCACTTCCATCCCAATGACTTTTATGCATCTCCATGCCCAAGTCAGCCCCTGGGACTTTGTGGGTGCTCAAAAATACATGACATATTCAATCATTTCACTTAAAATCAGTCAATAATCAGAACACAGTTCCCACCCTCAAGGAGCCTTTAGTCAGACACAGGCGTCAGATATGTAGCCTGTGAGATGCTATCCAAGCCCCCAGGCGCATCGGGGTGGGTTGCACGTGAATTTCAGGTCAAAGAGGCTTCTGCTTGGAAGTAGCCTTGGAAGTTACATGCATTTGGAGAAGCCCACACTTAGGCTGAAGCATCGTTATTTTTCTCCGTGATGACCACGATTTGGCGTGCTGCTTGTCTTCCTGCACCTTGTCTTAAATAGAGTCCCCCAGGAGGAGACCGGGAACGAGAATGTGCAAGTGATTTACGAAGAACGTGCTCCCAGAACCAGGAAAAGCTGAGAAAAAGCTGGAGGAAGCAGAACAGGAGAGAATGCCAAACACTGTGTGATTCAGACAGAGTGTTGCTGAGGGTAACTTCAACCTAGTTCTGTAGAGGAAACTGAATTTCTGCCTCTGAGCTGGCCTTTCGTACCAACTGCCAATCAGTTCTTGGCTAAGGGCTGCCCCAGGGGAATGGAACCTCCCCAGCACTATCAGAAAGGGCTTGGGCAGCCCAAGGGCACCCTCCAGAGAGAGCAGCAGATGTAGGCACTTAGAAGCAAGGGCACGCTGACGTCAGGGAGGGACACACTGCAAAGTGGTTGTTGGCCTCTGCAAATGTCAAACACTCAGTATACAGCACCAAGGACGGTCATTATAACCATAGGTGGCATCAGAATTCTAAAATGCTATTTGTTTTCCAATAGCATTTTAGAGAAATTTGAGAAATAATAACCGTGTTTGAGTCTGGAGAGGAGATGGATGGGATCCTCTCTCTTTTTAAAAAAAATTTTTTATTTAGAAGGTTAAATTTAATGGGATCCTCTTGAAATCAAAGTGCATCTGGGTTACTTGGGGTTAAACTGGGTGACCTCTGTACCCTCCAGAAACAGGACTGTTTCCATTAAACTGAATGATATGTGTTGTAAGTTATACATACATCCTGGACCAGTATACCTGTGAGACAGCTAGACCCTTCAAATTGCCCCTCAGTTGTCATTTCTTTAAGTATAAATATAATATGTTGCTTTTAAATGTAATTTTAATAAGAGTGATACAGGAACCAATTATGAATATTAACTTGATTGGATTTATCTAGACCTCTAAATAAAGAGACTCCAAATTGATAACTTTAGATGAGGTGAGTCTAAGGAAAATCCAGTAAATGGAGCTATTCAACTAAGCTGCTTTATAGCCAAGACCCACAGCAGTGCCCGGCCTGAGGCGCAGCAGAAATGTCACGGGTAGCTATGAGAATCACAGAGCCACGGGCAGCCCTCACTGAATGCCTTGAGGAGCACTAATGACTGATTTTCCCTTCTATGGCCTCGTTCACAATGCTCATGTTGTTTTTGCCACCAAAAAAAGACTTTGCATGATCCTTGGAGACCCGTAACCCAGGGATTCATTTTACACACATTTTCAGAGTTCCAAGAATATAGTGGATGCTCAAAAAATAAAAATGAATTTGATTTGTTGGATGAATTCTGCATTGGATGCCACTTGCTACCTCAGTAGGGCTCGCAGCCATGTCCTGGGAGAAGAAAACTAAGAGGGGCCCCAGGCGGAAAAGTACCTGAGGGAAACCATCTCAAGTCTCGCTGGCCGTATACTTTGACTTGGGCATCTCAGTAGCTTCCGGCTCAGTCAGCATTGAGAACTAGTGGAGGGCACGGATCTCCAATGCTTGGGGATGCTATCTCGGCTGGCTACCGTATGATCTACCCACAGGTGGACAGAAAGAACACACAAATATAGCTGAATGCTGCTCCTTTAAAATTTTTTTCTCTACTTTGTGAAGACTTTATTCTGGTTCTCATCATCTGTCTGCCACCTTTAACCTTTATTGGAAGACAGAGTGGAGATGGGGAGAGGTTAGCCTGGGTGACAGCCTGGTCAGAACTGCTGGGAAGCAGGAAGCAGCCTGTCTCCTCCACCCTGAGGTTATGGTGAGGTGCAAAAATGAGGTCTCTAATTAAAAAAAAATTCTTTTTCTTTTCTTCCAAGTGAAAGGAGGAGAAATAGAGAGACAGATTACTGCACGCCCCTCAACAGGGATCCACCTGGCAACCCCCATCTGGGGCCAGTGCATCTGGGGCCATGCTGTGAACTGAGCTACTTTTATAGCCTGAGGTGGAGGCTCCATGGAGACATCCTCACTGCTTGGGCTGATGTGTTTGAACCAATCGATCCATGGCAGTGGGAGGGGAAGAGAGAGAGTTAGGAAGAGAAAGGGGAGGGAAAAGGATGGAGAAGCAGATGGTCACTTCTCCTGTGTGCCCTAATTAGCAGTTGAACCCAGGACATCCACATGCTTGGCCGACACTGTACCACTGAACAAACTGGTCAGGGCCAAAAAGGATGTCTTTAAAGTGTTATAAAATTGTTTCACAGAGCAAGGCAGCCTCCACAAACACAGATCCATTGATGGGACTCAAGTGATGGCATTCTATCGCTTAAGCATTGTTATTTGCTTGGAATAATTTATTAAAGATGATTGTCTACCAAAATCTCATTTACAACTAATGAGAAGAGAGCAAATATCAACCTAGCCTTTGGTTTTCTGTAAAGAACTGTTCTGTGGGTCCTCTGACCACTTTGGCATTTTCTTTCTATTATTCTTCCTTCATCCCTTTTTAAAAAAATTGACATATAATTGACATAAAACATCATACTAGTTTCAGGTGTATATCATAATGATTTGATACTTATATATATATATATATATATATATATTGTGAAATGATGACAAAATAAGTTTAATTAACCTCTGTCACCATATATAGTTACAATTTTTTTTCTTATGAGAACTTTTAAAATGTACTCTCTTAGCACCTTTCCAACATACAATGCCATATTATTAACTATAGTCATCATTTTATACATTAAAATGGATGTGGGTTTTTCTGTTTCCATTATACTGGCTGCTGGCCAAACCACATGGTGTTCTATCCAGACCTGGGCGGTCACATTAACAGAGCTTAGTCAGGCTGATGACAGGACCCGCTGGGAACCAGGCAAGAAGCGCCCAGTCTCTTGGCACTGATGTCAGGTGGTAATGTGGCTCAGACAAATGCACATAGCTTCAAAGACAGACTTGGAGGAAAGCCCCATACAGCCACCTGCACCCTCCCATTTGAGCTTGGACCAGTGTTGAACCTTCCTGTGGAATCATGTTCTTCAGCTGTTCAAAAATATCGTGAGGTCAATGTGAGGATATATAGAAACATGTACAAGAAACACTTGGCCTTTGAGAATCTTATAACTGAGCATCTTGTCAGGAATTGAGTGGTACAATCCCCAGCTATATTTTACCTCTTGTCCATCCAAACACCCAAATGAATTTTTGAGAGGCCATCCATGCCTGTGAAGTAATGCCAGATAAGCCTTAGGATGTGCAGCTGGGCCAATAAAGACCAG